>NC_068394.1:14190684-14490684 GCF_023724105.1 Carassius gibelio
AAAAAGAAACCTTTATACCCATTTATTATCATTAATTATGTAACGTTGAATCTAAATGATTTATAAAGCTACTTTTTGTAATGTGCATACAGTGCTTCTCTCATCTAACACAGCAATGACTTGAATTGACTTTTGTGGGTAATTTCTCACCACAAATTGATATGCAGATCATTAAGATAAGATTAACGAGTAAGCCTTGTAATTAAATAGATTAAAGATTTTAATCACAGCCTTTATGGCCGTGGTCTTGACGTCTTGAAGCTCTTGAGTAAGTGTTGTGTGTGTCTGATGACTCTTGTTTCCTCAGCGCTATAACTGCTTCAAGCACCACTGGAGCGACGCTCGGAGGAGTGTGTGTCTGGAGGTGACTCCGGGAGGCATCGATCAGATCGACCCTCAGACCAACCGTGTGATCTGCTCGTACGACTACCGCTGCGTGGAGGGCTTCGCCGAGCTCTCTGACTATCAGGGAGGCTTCTGTGTGCTGTATGGAGGCTTCGGCAGACTGGTGTGTGTTCAGCCCTGATCCAGCCCTGAGACCTGAGACTCACTCACAACTCACCTCCCCTCTCTCTCTCTCTCTCTCTCTCTCTCTCTCTCTCTCTCTCTCTCTCTCTCTCTCTCACTCTCTCTCTCTCTCTCTCACTCTCTCTCTCTCACACACTCTCTCACTCTCACGCTCTGTCTCTCTCTCTCTCTCCCTCTCACACACTCTTTCACTCTCACGCTCTGTCTCTCTCTCTCTCCAGCATCTGTTTGCGTCCGAGCACCGTGATGAGATCATTCGCAGTGCGATCGAACACGCTGGGAACTTCATCGGCATCACGCTGCGTCTGCGTAAGGATCCTCTGAGCTTCGAGGGCTTCCTCGGCGAGCGTCTGGGGAAGTACAGTTCGGACGAGTGCATCACCTCACTGACCGAGTTCATCGTGCAGAAGATCACGCCGCGGCACACGGTAAGATCAGCTCAGGACCTGATGTGCTCTCTGGTGTGTGTGTGGAAAGATCTGATGGATGCTCGTGACTGTGTTTGTCTCAGGAGCCTGTGAAGAGGATCCTAGCGCTCACAGAGACGTGTCTGGTGGAGCGAGACCCTGCCTCTTACAACATCGTCACCATCAAGCCCTTCGGAGAGGTCTGTCCCGTCACAAGTGAATTCAAGAAACACATGGTCTGGTTAAACAATGCTACATTTAATATTGATAACTCTCCTATTAGAAGCTCACTAACAATAACAGTGCCATCTGCATACTTTAAAACATATACATATTTGTGTAGAGAATAAATGGTAGAGGTGAAAGCACACATCCTTGTGAGGAGCCCGTAGAGGAACAAACCTGGTCAGAAAGGGTTTTACTTTCTGTGTCCTATTCGTTAAAAAATGAAGAATCCAGCCCACAATATTGTTACTCAATGTAAACTGTTCTAAAAGCCTTTCAGTTGGAACATGGGATTGGATCGTATTAAAAGCAGATGAAAAATCAATGAATAAAAGCTGAGCATGAGACCAGTTAACCTCCATTAAACTCAGAATGTTGAGATATAAACGCAAATTGTGAGAAATTCAGAAATGTGAGTTATAAATCAGAATTAGGATATATAAACTCAATTAGGAGATAGAAGTTAATTGTGAGATAAACTCAGAATTGCTAGAATAATTTAGAATTATGAGATAAACTTTGAATTATGAGATTTAAACTCGAATTGTGAGATATAAAATTGAATTGTGAGCTATAAACTTGAATTGTGAGATAAACTTAGAATTAAGAGATCTAAACTCGAATTGTGAGATATAAAATTGAATTGTGAGCTATAAACTTGAATTGTGAGATAAACTTAGAATTATGAGATCTAAACTCAGAATTAGGAGATATAAATTAATTGTGAGATATAAAATCGAATTGTGAGATATAAACTCTGAATTGTGAGATAAACTTAGAATTATGAGATTTAAACTCAGAATTGTGAGATATAGGCTTGAGCGGTATCCAAATTTTGATACCGTCAAACCTCCTCCCTATTTTACCTCGGTATGCGGTATTACCGTGAATAATTAAAAAAATATGACGTAAACCTGAGACAGCATCACCAAACTGTTGGCTTGTGCCTAAACCATTCAGAAACTGAATACCAAACACTAATACTGAAACAAGAACAAAATGACATGCACAACAATATTAACAACTTTTATTAGTAACAAATAGCAATAGTCAAACATAATTAAATTAACATAAATATACAGAACAGTTTTTGCGCAGAGATGCGCACACAAATCAATAAAATCACTTGGGGTGTGCACAGATATTATTATTATAATATTCGTTCGGCTCTAATTATTCGATAAATAAAAATGATATTCGAATTTCGACATATTTTTGCTTGCCATAAAGAAAAGAAAAAAGGGAAAAAAGTCCACAATAAAACCTAATTCGGTCACTTTCTGTGATTCTCCATGGCATATTTGATGTATGAAAGCAAAAAATAATTAATGAATGAATAAGAACTGCGGTCTTCTACAGTACTTCAAATATGCCGTGGAGAATCACAGAAAGTGACCGCATTCAAGAACATTGTTCCGGCGTCTCTCAAGCAACGAATAAACACCGCTAACTTGGAGAATGCAGTGAAAACTCCTCTTCTCGCATCTGCCCTAGACCCTCGGCCCAAAGATCTCAGGTTTCTCGATGAAAACATGAGAGAAGAAAGAAAAAAAACTTTTTTGAACATTATCAGAACATTTTCCTTGATGCGAGACGAGTGGTGCGTCACCAACGATAAAGAGGATGCAATGCCCACTCGTCGGAAAAGATCTTCTTCTTCTCCAGTTCTTCAGCGATGATTACAGAGACTCCAGCCGAGACGAGTGGGAACAGTTCCTGCTGGAGCCATGTATTCCACCAGATGAGGATCCCATTCAGTGGTGAAACAAAAGCACACCGCTATTTGTGAGTCCCGCCAACATCTGTGCAGTCAGAGCGCGTTTTCTCTGCGGCCGGCCTTATTTTTAACAGACGGAGCCGACTTTCCCCCGATCATGTTTACATGCCCGTGTTTCTTAACAAGAACATGTAAAACAATAGAAAAAAAAAAAAAGCAAAAAAGATTTGCAGACAGTTTCAAAGTTAGGCTAAGTGTAAGCTATATTCTGTACAATGTCATAATTGCGGCAGGCTGCTTTACGTTTTTTCTTTGTTCATATTTTATTTTTATTTTATTTTATTTTTTGCTTTTAATCTGTAGGCTATACTTTTGTTTGTTTGCGTTGTTAAAGTTTTTCAGCTACAAAACAGGATGTGTAATGTTCAAGCTTATTGTGTGTAAGCTTGTTCCAAAATGACAGAAACAATAAATGTTGCTGAAAAATAACGTCTGTCTCATTAAACTTAATTTAAATAAACGAATATTCGAATATTCGTTTTTTGTGAGCTCAAAATTATTCGAATGTGATCTTTGCGGAAAAACGCCCATCCATAAAAATCACACTGCATGAACAACTTCAAATAACAAAGAGCAGATTATAAAAGAGAGCGAACTTCTTTCCAGTCTTCTTTTCCAAAATAGTTTTTAATGAAAACCAAATAAAAATACCCGAATCCAAATAAATAAAAAATAAACAGTGCCAATAGGAACGAATGTAGAAATACAATCTAGTCAAGATTTTTCGCTAGGGCACGTTGTGGACCGACAACTTTACCTGCGGTGCTGAAAACCTTGATGGTGTGCTTGCCTACTATCGTGCCACTCGCGACATCTGGGGAAAACACCAGTCAGCATTTTTCCATGAATGAAGTGGGTCCTCGTCTCCTTGAGTAACTGGCTCTAAACAGTAGGCTGTTATTTCAGCTCCGATTCGGTCCTCTACGTTGCCGATGCCGACAGGACCTGCCATTGCATCGGCTTTTTTTTTTTTTTTTTTTTTTTGCAGCATATTCCCAGAGTCATCTTTTTTCGTGAGGGCACAATTTTCAAATAGCCTCATCCTTATTTACCACCTCTTCCTTCTCGTTCGGTCGAAACCCGGAAGTGATACCGTTGCTATTTTTAGATCCCGCGGTATACCATATTACCGTATTACCGCCCAAGCCTAGTGAGATATAAACTCTGAATTGTGAGAAACTTAGAATTATGAGATTTAAACTCAGAATTGTGAGAAACTCAGAATTGTGAGATATAAACTCTGAATTGTGAGAAACTTAGAATTATGAGATATAAACTCAGAATTGTGAGAAACTCAGAATTGTGAGATATAAACTCAGAATTGTGAGAAACTCAGAATTATGAGATTTAAACTCTGAATTG
The DNA here is from genome assembly GCF_023724105.1 of Carassius gibelio. NCBI lineage: Eukaryota > Metazoa > Chordata > Actinopteri > Cypriniformes > Cyprinidae > Carassius > Carassius gibelio. The sequence continues at coordinate 14,194,984 of NC_068394.1, forward strand.
TGAGAAACTTAGAATTATGAGATATAAACTCTGAATTGTGAGAAACTTAGAATTATGAGATTTAAACACAGAATTGTGAGAAACTCAGAATTGTGAGATATAAACTCTGAATTGTGAGAAACTTAGAATTATGAGATATAAACTCAAAATTGTGAGAAACTCAGAATTGTGAGATAAACTTAGAATTATGAGATATAAACTCGAATTGTGAGATAAACTCTAAATTGTGAGATAAACTTAGAATTATGAGATCTAACTCGAATTGTGAGATAAACTCAGAATTTTGAGAAACTTAGAAATTGAGATCTAAACTCGAATTGTGAGATAAACTTAGAATTATGAGATTTTAACTCAGAATTGTGAGATAAACTTAGAATTATGAGATTTAAACTCAGAATTGTGAGAAACTCAGAATTGTGAGATAGAAACTTAGAATTATGAGATATAAACTCAAAATTGTGAGAAACTCAGAATTGTGAGATAAACTTAGAATTATGAGATATAAACTCGAATTGTGAGATAAACTCTAAATTGTGAGATAAACTTAGAATTATGAGATCTAACTCGAATTGTGAGATAAACTCAGAATTTTGAGAAACTTAGAATTGAGATCTAAACTCGAATTGTGAGATAAACTCTAAATTGTGAGATAAACTTAGAATTATGAGATCTAACTCGAATTGTGAGATAAACTCAGAATTTTGAGAAACTTAGAATTGAGATCTAAACTCGAATTGTGAGATAAACTTAGAATTATGAGATTTTAACTCTGAATTGTGAGATAAACTTAGAATTATGAGATTTAAACTCAGAATTGTGAGAAACTCAGAATTGTGAGATATAAACTCTGAATTGTGAGAAACTTAGAATTATGAGATATAAACTCAAAATTGTGAGAAACTCAGAATTGTGAGATAAACTTAGAATTATGAGATATAAACTCGAATTGTGAGATAAACTCTAAATTGTGAGATAAACTTAGAATTATGAGATCTAACTCGAATTGTGAGAGAAACTTAGAATTGAGATCTAAACTCGAATTGTGAGATAAACTTAGAATTATGAGATTTTAACTCAGAATTGTGAGATAAACTTAGAATTATGAGATTTAAACTCAGAATTGTGAGAAACTCAGAATTGTGAGATAGAAACTTAGAATTATGAGATATAAACTCAAAATTGTGAGAAACTCAGAATTGTGAGATAAACTTAGAATTATGAGATATAAACTCGAATTGTGAGATAAACTCTAAATTGTGAGATAAACTTAGAATTATGAGATCTAACTCGAATTGTGAGATAAACTCAGAATTTTGAGAAACTTAGAATTGAGATCTAAACTCGAATTGTGAGATAAACTTAGAATTATGAGATTTTAACTCTGAATTGTGAGATAAACTTAGAATTATGAGATTTAAACTCAGAATTGTGAGAAACTCAGAATTGTGAGATAGAAACTAAGAATTGTCAGATAAACTCAGAATTGTGAGATATAAACTTAGAATTAAGAGATCTAAACTCGAATTGTGAGATATAAAATTAAATTGTGAGCTATAAACTTGAATTGTCAGATAAACTTAGAATTATGAGATCTAAACTCAGAATTAGGAGATATAAATTAATTGTGTGATATAAACTCAGAATTGTGAGATAAATTTAGAATTATGAGATTTAAGCCTAGAATTGTGAGATATAATCTCTGAATTGTGAGATAAATTTAGAATTATGAGATCTAAACTCGAATTGTGAGATAAACTTGGAATTATGAGATCTAAACTCGAATTGTGAGATAAACTTATAATTATGATATCTAAACTCGAATTGTGAGATAAACTCAGAATTGTGAGATAAACTTAGAATTATGAGATATAAACTCAGAATTGAGATATAAACTCAGAATTATGAGATTTAAACTTAGAGTTGTGAGATAAACTCAGAATTGTGAGATATAAACTAAATTGTGAGATAAACTTAGAATTATGAGATCTAAACTAGAATTTTGAGATAAACTCAGAAATGTGAGATAGAAACTAAGAATTGTCAGATAAACTCAGAATTATGAGATCTAAACTCGAATTGTGAGATATAAAATTGAATTGTGAGATAAACTTAGAATTATGAGATCTAAACTTGAATTGTGAGATAAACTCAGAATTGTGAGATATAAACTCTGAATTGTGAGATAAACTTAGAATTATGAGATCTAAACTCTGAATTGTGAGAGCAACTCTGAATTGTGAGATCAACTCTGAATTGTGAGATAAACTTAGAATTATGAGATTTAAACTCAGAATTGTGAGATAAACTTAGCATTATGAGATTTAAACTCAGAATTGTGAGAAACTCAGAATTGTGAGATAAACTTAGAATTATGAGATCTAAACTCGGATTGTGAGATAAACTTAGAATTATGAGATCTAAACTCGGATTGTGAGAAAAACTTAGAATTATGAGATCTAAACTCGAATTGTGAGATAAACTCAGAATTGTGAGATAAACTCAGAATTATGAGATCTAAACTCTGAATTAGGAGATATAAATTAATTGTGAGATATAAACTCGAATTGTGAGATAAACTCAGAATTGTGAGAAACTCAGAATTGTGAGATATAAACTCTGAATTTGAGATAAACTTAGAATTATGAGATCTAAACTCGAATTGTGAGATAAATTTAGAATTATGAGATCTAAACTCGAATTGTGAGATAAACTCAGAATTGTGAGATATAAACTCTGAATTGGGAGATAAACTTAGAATTGTGAGATACACTCAGAATTTTGAGATATAAACTCTGAATTGTGAGAAACTTAGAATTATGAGATTTAAACTCAGAATTGTGAGATAAACTCAGAATTATGAGATCTAAACTCGAATTGTGAGATAAACTCAGAATTGTGAGATAAACTTAGAATTATGAGATTTAAACTCTGAATTGTGAGATAAACTCAGAATTGTGAGATAAACTTAGAATTATGAGATCTAAACTCTGAATTAGGAGATATAAATTAATTGTGAGATATAAACTCGAATTGTGAGATAAACTCAGAATTGTGAGATATAAACTCAGAATTGTGAGATAAACTTAGAATTGTGAGATAAACTCAGAATTTTGAGATATAAACTCTGAATTGTGAGAAACTTAGAATTATGAGATTTAAACTCAGAATTGTGAGATAAACTCAGAATTATGAGATCTAAACTCGAATTGTGAGATAAACTCAGAATTGTGAGATAAACTTAGAATTATGAGATTTAAACTCTGAATTGTGAGATAAATTTAGAATTATGAGATCTAAACTCTGAATTGTGAGATAAACTCTGAATTGTGAGATAAACTTAGAATTATGAGATCTAAACTCAGAATTGTGATGTAAACTCTGAATTGTGAGATATAAACTCGAGTTAAAAATTTGCAATTCTGAGAACCAAGGTCTGAATTGTGAGAAATTGCAAGAAAAAAAGTAACAATTATGAGATAAAAAGATAAAGAGAGAAAAAAAACTGTGTGTGTGTGTGTGCAGGTGTTCGCTCTGATCTGTGATGCAGACAATCCTCAGGTGTTCACTGTCGAGTTCATCCGTGGTCAGATACGCAAGTACTGCTCCACAGAAAGGTACAGCATCTCAGACGCTCGTGTGTGGTTCTGCTGGTGATCTCAGAGTCTGACGGTGTGTGTGTGTGTGTGTGTGTGTGCAGGGACTCTCTGCTGGCGAGTCTGCTGGACAGCGTGCGTGCGTCGGGGAACAGGGACGTGTGTGTGAAGATGGCCCCCACACACAGGGGTCAGCGCTGGGGTCTGCTCAGTATGCCTGTGGATGAGGAGGTGGAGAGCCTGCACCTGCGCTTCCTCGCTGCTCCTCCCAGTGCGTCCTGTATTAACTCTTCACATCAATTAAGGTTTTGTAATTGTTTTTTGGTTGTGCACTCGAGTAACTTGGTTCTGTTTGTTCTTCTTTCTTGTAGATTGTAATTTTGCAGATGCAGTGTTCAGATTTAACGCCAACATCTCTTACAGTGGAGTGTTACACGCCGTCACTCAGGACGTGAGTCTGCTTCATCTCTGTGTGCTGGGGCTCAGTGTTTTCATGTTTCACTTTAATTCTCTCCGTTCTCTTCCTGTAGGGTCTTTTCTCAGAGAACAAGGAGAAACTGATCAGTAATGCGGTCCTGGCGCTCTTATCTCAGGACGTGGAGCTGCCGGGGCCCAACTCTGAGCTGGAGGCACAGTTCCAGGCCCTCAGGCGTCTGGTGGCATCTAAAGCGGGCTTCCAGGCCTTCACACAGCTGCCCAAGTACAGGCCTCCACCAGAATAACACGCACCACAGATATTAGCATTTATATCACACTCAAATGTGCCTGAGGTTATTGTGTGGAGTTAGTTCTCTGGCCTCTTACTGGTTCATGATGATCTCAATCCTTCAGTTCACACTCAGTTATTCTTCACTGTCCTTCTCTTGATCTGTTTGCTGAGCTGCTCAGTTCTGTCTGGGTTTAATAAAAACACTCTGTTGTTCTTAGATCTGGTCCCATGGGTGGACTCGAACCCGCAATGTAAATATTAGTCCATATATCTCAGTGTACCCCTTTTCCTTCTCATTTCTGTCCATCTGTCTCTCCATTGGCTTAGTCTGACCATTTTAAGATTATCTTCATTTGTTTGCCATTTCCCTTTCTTTGTTTAAATACTTTACTCCTGCTCTCTCTCTCTCTCTCTCTCTCTCTCTCTCTCACACTCTCTCTCTCTCTCTCTCTCTCTCTTTCTCTCTCTCTCTCTCTCTCTCTCTCAAATGTTTCTGTCATATTTCATTATTTCTCCGTCTCTGGGTCACTGAGATGTATGAATTGACTGGTTGTTCTCCTTTCCACTATTTATACATCTAGTATTCATTCAGTATTTGTAATCAACCTGCAAATATTCAATGGATTATTAAAAATGCCATTTTTTTTCACAGTGATTTTATTGTATATACATAACTAAATGTTTATATTGCATATAAATGTTTTGGGCGTGTTGCAGGTTTAGAGAGAAGCTGGGAGTGAAAACTGTTAAAGCACTGAAGAGAAACCAGAACGGTGTGACGCATGCAGCCATAGACATGCTGTGTGCTCTCATGTGTGTAAGTGACGCTCACTGAAGCTCCTGTAGAGTCACGCTCATGACCGTCTCCTCACATGTCCCCGCTGTGCTCTGCAGCCGATGCACGATGATTACGACCTGCGCCAGGAGCAGCTGAACAAAGCCTCTCTGCTCTCCTCCAAGAAGTTCCTGGAGAATCTGCTGGAGAAGCTGATCAGTAACGTGGTGCGTCCCAGGCCTGTAGAGCAGCGTGATGATGATGATGATGATGATGAAGGTCACTCACCTGTTTCTCTTTCATCAGGAGCACGGCTCAGGAGCACTAGTGATCAGCTCACTTCTGGACTTCCTGACCTTTGCCCTCTGCGCTCCTTACAGCGAGACCACCGAGGGCCAGCAGTTCGACATGTTGCTGGAGATGGTGGCCTCCGACGGACGCACACTCTTCAAACTCTTCCAGGTCAGGGGTCAGATGATGATCAAAAGTCTCTTCTGCTAAAAAAAAAAAAAGCTGCATTATTTGTTCAGAAATACAGAAGAAGAAAAAAACAGTGTAATATTACTCCAGTGTGAATCATCTGTGTTCTGTGTGAATCTGTGTTAAAGTGTAATGTATTTCTGTGATGCTCCGCTGTATTTTCAGCATCATTCCTCCAGTCTTCAGTGTAACATGATCTTCAGAAATCAGAATAATATGATGATTTACTGCTCAAGAAACATTTCTGATTATTATCAGTGTTAAACACAGTTGTGCTGCACAATATTTCTGTGGAAACTGTGATAGATTTTATTTTTCAGGATTCACAGATGAACAAAGTTAAAAAGAAACAGCATTTATTTGAAATAAATGTATAAATTTGAAATAAAAAATAAAAATAAAAAAGCTCAGGGGTTAATAAAGGCAAAATATCAAATGAGACAAATATACATATTTACAACTTTATAAACAGCAATAACTCTGATTGGATTTGTCCGAAAGTCATACACACTTAGGAAGACTCGAGGGCGAGTAAACCATGGGGTCATTTTCATTTTTGGCTGAACTATGTCTTTAATGCATCCTTGATTATAGATGTCTTTTGAACAGTAGTGTGTGTGGTGTTTCTCTCACAGCATCCCTCGATGGCCATCGTCAAAGGTGCGGGTCTGATCATGAAGGCCATCATCGAGGTGAGTCCAGCCGCTGTTCCTCCAGTGTGTGTGTGAGTCTGTGTGAGTCTGTGTGTGTGTGTGTGTGTCTGATCCCAGCGTGTCGTCCTCAGGAGGGAGAGAAGGAGATCTCCAGTAAGATGCAGGAGCTGGCTCTGAGTGAAGGAGCTCTGCCCAGACACCTGCACACCTCCATGTTCACCATCAGCTCTGACCAGCGGATGCTCACCAACAGGTCAGTTCAGCTCACACTGACCTCCTCACACTGTAACACAGGCCTGATCACGGGTTTATCACACGCAGGCAGCTGAGTCGTCACCTGGTGGGTCTGTGGACGGCGGAAAACCCCACGGCCCTGAACCTGCTGAAGAGGATCCTGGTGAGACACAGACTGGACATTCACCAATGCTTTTCTGCTAGAAGTAGCTCTGAAATCATCAAACACTGTCTGTCCTTCAGCCCACCGGTCTGCTGGCGTATCTGGACAGCTCTGACCCCGTGCCTGAGAAGGACGTGGACCGCATGCACATACGAGACAACGTGAAGATCGCCACGGTACGAGCCACTAGCCTGCTAACCTGCTAACCTGCTAGCCTAACTCTCAGATATCCTCTTTTAATGAAATATAGGATGAATCGTTTAACTAATCTCACCGGTCACACGTTATTTTAAGGTCCATTTCTCAATATTAACCCTAACCTCAACTTTTGCTTCAGTTAACTCCTAATTTGCTGGTTATTAATTGTTAGTGCAGTAGTGCTCGAATAAGGGAAGCAGAATATGTGCTTTTATAATCACTGATAACAGTCTCACCATACTTCACCAATGTACTGGTTAAGAATTGCAAGCATTGTGTGTATTGCAAAGTTTTCTGAAATGTTATGTTTAAATATGCAATAAATTCAAATATGCACTATTATACACTTTCAGGACAGAAATCTGAACACTGGATGAAGCCTGGTTCTAATTAATATTTTAATCACTTCATAAATCAGAAAATACTTTTAATAAAGGTTTTAGAATTAAAAAAGGATTCAAAAGTATAAATCAGTGTGAATTAAATATGAACAAACCTTCAGAGTACAGAGAGGAATAAACTGTAGAGAATAAACCTCTTTAACTCCTTAACTGTCACCCCCCCATTTTTTAAATAGGCATTAAAGTGCACTATCCAAACTAAAATTGCTGTTATTTATGAACACTTTGGAATATAAACATAAGGTTGGTCTCTTTTTAAAGAAGAAAATTAGCAGATTTTGGCAAAAGTTTTTTCAAAAACATTAAGTATCAAAAAGTTATAGAAGTTTAAATGTACTATAAATAATATGCGCTATATTCATTTTATTTTATTAATTATCAATATTTTACACAACAGGTTTTACTCTAAAATTGGTATAAAATTAAAGCCTTGTGTCTACATAAGTTATGTTATAAATTTGAAGTTGATATGTAAAAAATTGAGGTTCCTGTGAGATTTTATTTAGGGTGTCATACCACACACAGCCACTGGGAGTCATCAAAACTATTTTGAATTTTGCATAATGATTTTTTCTCTGGATTTCTCTGTGAATTTTACTTCTATCTCAAAATAACCACCAAATATGAAATCCTGAGACTCAGACCTTTCTGATGATATGTTTGTTGCCAAAATTATAAAACGTTTTGGTTCTAGAAGACCGTAATGCATTATGTTTTATGACACTTGGCCCTGCCCACTCAGTGGGAGGAGACCGCCATTAGATATTAAAGTACCATTTCCATGGTAAAGCAATGTCCGATTTCAAAATGGTTTTCACAGGATGAATCTTGGGCTTCTAAGCTTTCAAATGATATATGATTTATGATTTTTACTAAAATATTTTATAGAGAAAAAGACGACAACACAAAAGAGTGCCAAGCGTCCCACAGGTGGGACGGTAACCGTTATGGGATTTAAAGGTATAGATTAGAAATTAAATCTACAGGCGCCAATAGATGAGTGCAATAAAATAAATACTTGTGTATAAAAATAGTTTTCAGAAAAACACTTTATGAGCAGCTGAACAGCCCAAAATCCCTTGTTTGTACTTAAGCATAAAAATATCACATTTGCAGATATTTAGGTTTGCATCTGTTTCTACAGCCGCTTTGATTGAGCTGTGCGTTCCATGACAGAATGGTTTTGTGTTGTCTGTGTGACTCCGCCCACTGCCCGTTTTTGACACTTTGGGGTGCCAGTGGTGGGAAGAGACCCCACCTAAAAAGCCTTGACATCACCTAAAAATCAGTATATCCAGAGCAATATTAAACTCAGCTCATCAGTGTAAGGCTCATCGTCCGCTCGTCCTGTTGCACGTCCTCAATCTGGCAACCTGTGTGAGCATCAGCGGGAGACACAACAGATCTGATCTCCTGCTCCAGCTGTCTTTATTACACCCTGCACCTTTAATCACTAGTAATGTTGTTCTGCAGGACCAGTTTGGCAGGAATAAGGTCCCGGAGTGGCAGCGTATCGCAGGTAAAGCTGCTAAAGAGGTGGAGAAGTTCGCCAAAGAGAAGGCTGACGTGGTTCTGATGCACTGGAGAGATAAGATGGGCATCACTCAGAAGGAGGTGAGCGTCGTCTGCGTCTCTGCTGGGGTCAGGTCTGGGCTGGGCATGCTAACACTAGAGCTGGGCTGATATCTCTCTGTTTTGCTGCTCTGGATGGGGAAGCTGTTCAGACTGCTGTGCTTCATGTGTGATGAGTTCCTCTGATCTTCTGTCTCTGGTCTTCACTAATAAACGCTCAAACGTGGCTCGCTCGAGATCTGATGAAGCATCTGCAGACCGTCACTGTTTCTGAGAGCACTGCTCCACATTTCACGGCTAAAATTAGGGGAAAAAAGGGATAAAATTCCAGTCTGTGCCAGTAAACTGATCAATTAATGTTGTCATAATTCTGTGCCATTATTTTTGATCATATGAAATATAGGCTAATGATTGACAAAATGATTATTCTGTGTCTAATTTTAAAATGCATGTATTTAGGAATCAAATTATAATGTAAATAATAAAAAAGGGATATTCATTTTGAGATTTACATTGAATGATATCATCTAGTCTCCACTGTAAACCCAAGATGATGATTGATGTGAAGCATGAGCTGCAGATGAAGACACAGCTTTGGGATCATGAGCATGACTTACACCATCATCATCATCGTTTCTTTGCTCTTGAGCCTCTAATCACACTGCCATTAAAGCCAGCTTCACTGAGACTGACACAGTGTTCATTAGAAACGGCTGATGTGACCTTTAACCTCTCTTATCTCTGCCCCCCCATCGGCTCTTATTGGGGTTTCTGCTGTCAATCAATGCAGCAGGACAGGAACAACCTGGTGAGTAGTTTCGTCCAATCAGAGACTGTCTCTCTCTGTTAGCCCCTCCCTCTCTCATGTCAGTCTCTCGGTCTCATGTAACACGGGTGTGTGTGTGTGTGTGTGTTCTGTCTGTAGCTGTCACACACTGACTGTATTAGATCAGCTGTCCTCCATGTGTTCAGTGTTTAGAGCAGGATCATAACTTCACAGCTCTGGTGTCGTCAGCATTACCCTCACATCCCATAATAGCTCTGCTTGTCTCTTAAACCAGTGTTATAAGCAGAATGTGCTGTAGAGATGGTGTGTTACTGATTGTAGAGTGTAAACCAGAAGCCGGTGATCCTGAGGAAGAGACGGCAGCGGATCAAGATCGAGTCCAACTGGGAGCTGTTCTACTACAAGTAAAGGATGTGTTTAATGATTGAGTTCTGTGTGTGTGTGGTCATCAGAGCTGTGACGCTGCTGTGTGTGTGTGTGTGTGTGTGTGTGCAGGTTCCAGCTGGATCACGCTCGCTCGAACCTGATCTGGAACCTGAAGACACGTGAGGAGCTGCGGGACGCTCTGGAGGCCGAGATGCGCTCCTTCGGTGTGGACCGAGAGCTGGGCAGCGCTAGCATCATCTCCTGGAACCACCAAGAGTTCGAGGTCTGTCTCATCACTAACACTGGAGAAACTCTGATGTGATGTGATTCAGTGTCACGGGGAGAAACACTCGCAGCGTTAAGAGCATGCAGTCTACACTCACAGTTTATAGATTTTACAGGTTACTGAAGCCGATCAGATGTGATTATTATGAGTGACAGAACAAACAGAAGACAAGCAATTCAAATATAATAATAATATCAAAACTTTAATACAGAAAACTAAGGATATATGAGTATAGAACAGAGCTGTATTTCCCAGCGCAGTGTTTCTGACCGCATGTGAATCAGCGCTAGAACGGATGTCTGCTTGTGTTCAGGTGAAGTACGAGTGTCTCTCTGACGAGATTAAGATCGGAGATTATTACCTGCGTCTGCTGCTGGAGGAGGATGAGAACGAGGAGTCTGGAGCCATCAAGAGATCGTAGGTGTCTGAACAGACTCTGAGCCGTGTTGGTCTGGCTGTTATTGTGCTGATCTTCCTCTGTGTTGTTCTCTAGATACGAGTTCTTTAACGAGCTCTACCATCGCTTCCTGCTGACTCCTAAAGTGGCCATGAAGTGTGTGTGTCTGCAGGCGCTCTCCATCGTCTACGGGAAGTGCTGCGAGGAGATCGGACCGTTCGCTGACACCAAGTACATCGTGGGCATGCTGGACCGGGTCAGTGTGCTGAAGTTACAGGGATGTGTGTCTAGAATCACTGTTTTAACCTCGTGTTTTTGCTCCTGTGCAGTGTACAGACAAGCTGGAGAGAGACCGACTCATCCTCTTCCTCAACAAACTCATCCTCAACAAGGTGAGACACGTCTGCTGATGAACCTCAGAGCTGCTGATCACACATCCAGGGTCTAACTCTTCTGTTCTGACAGAGAAATGTGAAGGATGTGATGGACTCTAACGGAGTGCGTATACTGGTGGATCTGCTGACCCTCGCTCACCTTCACACTAACAGAGCCACGGTGCCGCTGCAGGTACTGCCCAAACACACTGCTGCAGAGAGAGAGAGATCAGTGCTGTACACTGGAGGAATATTTCAGTTTTACTGTATTTGTGATCAGATAAACACAGCCTTGAGCAGGAGAGGAGTCTTTTAAACAGTGGTATGCTGATGATGGGTAATGTCCAGATGTTGAAGTCTGTGCTGTTTTCAGAGTAATGTGTTGGAGGCTTCTCCAGACATGAAGCGCGAGAGCGAGAAGGAGTGGTACTTCGGGAACGCAGATAAAGAGAGGAGAGGGCCTTTCGGCTTTGAGGAGGTGAGTATCTGCAGCAGAGCTGGAGCGTGTGATCGGAGGTGATCTGGTGTTTGAGCTGGTGATCCGTGTCCTCAGATGCAGGAGTTCTGGAGCGCTGGGACGCTAACGGCTAAGACCCGCTGCTGGGCTCAGGGCATGGACGGCTGGCGGCCGCTGCAGTCCATCCCTCAGCTGAAGTGGTGTCTGCTGGCCGGAGGACAGGCCGTGATGAACGAGACCGATCTGGCCACGCTCATCCTCAACATGCTGATCACCATGTGCTCCTACTTCCCCAGCCGGTACAGTCCCGCTCCTCACAGCTGCTCCACACACACACACACACACACACACAATATGTTTAAACATGCCTGTATTTCTGTGTTTGTGTGTTCAGGGATCAGGACAATGCCATCATCAGACCTCTCCCGAAGGTGAAGAGACTCATCAGTGATAACACCTGTCTGCCACACATCGTCCAGGTACACATCTCTGTCTCTGTGCTCCTCTAGAGCTGTGTTTAGAAACCGCTGACATCCTCCTGTCCTCCACAGCTGCTCCTGACCTTTGACCCCATCCTGGTGGAGAAGGTGGCTAACCTGCTGTACCTGGTGATGCAGGACAACCCTAACCTGCAGCGTCTCTACCTGAGCGGAGTCTTCTTCTTCATCATGATGTACACCGGCTCAAACGTGCTGCCCGTGGCCCGGTACTCTCCTGCGTCTCAGCCCATCACAGCTGACTGATGTCATCAGCTCCTGATCACGTGTTTCGATAACGTGCTGTATGTGTAACTGTGTTCTTCTCTCCAGGTTCCTGAAGTACACTCACCTGAAGCAGGCCTTTAAATCTGAGGAGGTGACTGCTTCATCTGATGATCTGCCGTCTCTCACAGTGCATGTAAAGACAGGGAACAGTTAATCTGAGCATGTGTTTGACCCGCAGGCTAAAGGTCTGGACATCGTTCAGAGGAGTGTGTTGGGCTCCATGCTGCCGGAGGCCATGGTGTGTTACCTGGAGAACTACGAGGCCGAGCGCTTCTCCGAGATCTTCCTGGGAGAGTTTGACACGCCTGAAGCCATCTGGAGCAGCGAGATGAGGTCAGATCTGGTTCCTCGCTCTGGACTTCCTGTTTCTGAGCCGTTTCTCTGCACATCCAGCCGGACAAAAGCTCAGCCACAAAAAAATCCAAGCAGGAGAATCAAAGTTGGCACAGCACTGCTCCAGAAGTGATGAACATAGTTAAATATTGTTCTGCTTTTGGAGCTGTGGTGTGCCAACTTTGATTCTTATGTGGGTTGAACCTTCAAATTTGTACTTATTTACCTATACTTATTTGTACTTTATTACAAATTTATATTCTTTTTTTTTGTTAATTAATATTATGTTTTTGGTTTCATGTTAAGTTTTTTTTTAAATGTTTGTCATTTTGTGTATTGGACATTTTTATTGTTTTAACATGTCTGTATAGTTTTATTCATTTATATTTTGGTTTTAATTAGTTTAGTATATCACATCAAACTAAATGAAAATGATGAATGTTAACCTGGTGTGTGTGGACAGGCGTCTGATGATCGAGAAGATCGCTGCTCATCTGGCAGACTTCAGTCCTCGTCTGCAGAGTAACACTCGTGCTCTCTATCAGTACTGTCCCATTCCTGTGGTCAGCTTCCCTCAGCTGGACAACGAGCTCTTCTGCAACATCTATTACCTGCGGCACCTGTGTGACTCCACACGCTTCCCCGACTGGCCCATACGAGACCCGGTACACACACACACACACACACACACACTGTGACTGATGGCCCAGCTCCACGCTCTGTGTGATGTGAAGACCTGTGATTGTCTGCCCCCTGCAGGTGAAGCTGCTGAAGGACACTCTGGACGCCTGGAAGAGAGAGGTGGAGAAGAAGCCGCCTTCCATGTCTGTGGATGACGCCTATGAAGTGCTGAACCTCCCTAAAGGACAGGGACAGTGAGTCTCTCTTTTCTTTTGTAGTACTTCATTTTTTGCACTTCCAAAACCAGTCATTGTTTAGTTTCACGTGAACATTTAATTGCATTCTGACCCTTAAGACTTTTATATGTGTATTAATTTATTTGATTGCTTAACCTCTTTTTACATGCAGAATACACATCTCTCGTTCTGAGAGTAGTGATTATTGACTGTAATCTTTGTTGCTTTTTTTAAAGGCATGAAGAGAGTAAAATAAGGAAAGCTTACTTCAGATTGGCCCAAAAATACCATCCAGACAAAAATCCTGAGGGCAGGGTATGTACAACAATTCATGAGTGTCATTATCATTGAATGAATTCTAAACTTTGTGTGTGTGTGTGTGTGCTCAGGACATGTTTGAGAAGGTCAACAAGGCCTACGAGTTCCTCTGCACCAAATCGGCTCGTATCGTGGACGGTCCTGACCCAGAGAACATCATCCTGATCCTCAAAGCCCAGAGCATCCTGTTCAACAGACACAAGCAGGGTTAGACGCCTCGCTGCTCTCAGACACCGCTCCTGATCTGCAGACGCTCAGAGACTGATCTCCTCTCTCTCTCTCCTCAGATCTGGAGCCGTATAAATACGCCGGCTACCCCATGCTAATTAAGACCATCACCCTGGAGACGGGTGACAAGCAGCTGTTCTCCAAGACCTCGGCTCTGTTACCGGCCGCCGCGGAGCTGGCCTTCCACACCGTCAACTGTTCGGCGCTGAACGCGGAGGAGCTGCGGCGGGAGAGCGGCATCGAGGTCAGCATGTGTAGACTTCTCTTCCCTTCTCTTCCCTTCTCTTCTCTTCTCTTCTCTTCTCTTCTCTTCTCTTCTCTTCTCTTCTCTGTCTGCTGGTGTTGATGAGGCTTGTGTGTTCTGTGTCAGGTGTTGATGGAGGCTCTGTCCCGCTGCGTGTCTGTGCTCACCGCCTCCAGCAGACCGGAGGACATGGCAGTGCAGGTACATCAGCACACACACACACACACACATGCAGTGAGCTCACAGTGTGATTCTGAGTGCATGTGGGTGTTCTTCAGGTGTGTGGACACGTCTGTAGGTGCTACAGCGTCGCTGCTCAGTTCGAGGAGTGCAGAGAGAAGATAGTGGAGCTTCCCAACATTATTAGAGATGTTTGTCACATTCTCTACTACAGCAAGGTAAGAACACTCATCTCTTTATTACTGACTAACAACTAGAGAGCTGTGTTGTATTGTTTGTGTGGATAAGTGATGTCTTCATACAGAGTCTGCGAGTGTTTGTGTTTGCCGTCTCTCAGGGTCTGCCGCGCTTGGCGTCTCTGGTGGTGGAGTGCGTCAGCTCCTTGGCGGTGGACTTCTTCCTGCAGACGCACCTGTATCAGGCCGGGGTCCTGTGGCACCTGCTGGCGAGCCTCTTCAGCTACGACTACACGCTGGAGGAGAGCGGCGTGCAGGCCAGCCACGACACCAACCAGCAGCAGGTGTGCAACAGTCTGGCCAAGTTGAGCGTGGTGGCCCTCGGGCGGCTGGCGGGGTACAGCGGGGCCCGGAGCCCAGAGGAGAGTCCAGCCGGAGAGCTCAATGGTGGAGGAGCCGCAGCACACCCTCCGGAGAACCCTGCCATCAGGAAGAGTCTGGCTGCCATGCTGACGCCCTACATCTCACGCAGACTGGGCCGCAGCTCGCCCGCAGAGGTACAGAGGAGCACCCCTCAGTGCTCACACAGAGACTCAAGAGAGACTGGACAGATGGACAGTGGCTGTGTGTTGATCTGTGCTTCTTCTGTGGGTTCTCCAGGTGCTGAAGCTGTTGAACAGTAACTCAGAGAACCCGTACTTGATCTGGAACAATGGGACGAGAGCGGAGCTAATGGAGTTCCTAGAGGAGCAGCAGGAGAGCAGCATCAAGAGAGTGAGACGCTGCTCCTGATCCTTCACTGCTCCTCACACTCCTCTGATTCACATCACATTCACTCTGTGTTTACACTCGTCAGATTCACATCACACTCAGTCTTGTGTGTTTGCACTCCTCTGATTCACATCACACTCACTCTTGTGTGTTTGCACTCCTCTGATTCACATCACACTCACTCTGTGTGTTTGCACTCCTCTGATTCATATCACACTCACTCTGTGTGTTTACACTCGTCTGATTCACATCACACTCACTCTGTGTGTTTACACTCGTCTGATTCACATCACACTCACTCTGTGTTTACACTCGTCTGATTCACATCACACTCACTCTGTGTTTACACTCGTCTGATTCACATCACACTCTTGTGTGTTTACACTCATCTGATTCACATCACACTCACTCTGTGTGTTTACACTCATCTGATTCACATCACACTCACTCTGTGTGTTTGCACTCGTCTGATTCACATCACACTCACTCTGTGTGTTTGCACTCGTCTGATTCACATCACACTCACTCTGTGTGTTTACACTCGTCTGATTCACATCACACTCACTCTGTGTGTTTGCACTCCTCTGATTCATATCACACTCACTCTGTGTGTTTGCACTCCTCTGATTCATATCACACTCACTCTGTGTGTTTGCACTCCTCTGATTCATATCACACTCACTCTGTGTGTTTACACTCGTCTGATTCACATCACACTCACTCTGTGTGTTTGCACTCCTCTGATTCATATCACACTCACTCTGTGTGTTTACACTCGTCTGATTCACATCACACTCACTCTGTGTGTTTACACTCGTCTGATTCACATCACACTCACTCTGTGTTTACACTCGTCTGATTCACATCACACTCTTGTGTGTTTACACTCATCTGATTCACATCACACTCACTCTGTGTGTTTGCACTCGTCTGATTCACATCACACTCACTCTTGTGTGTTTGCACTCCTCTGATTCACATCACACTCACTCTGTGTGTTTGCACTCCTCTGATTCATATCACACTCACTCTGTGTGTTTACACTCGTCTGATTCACATCACACTCACTCTTGTGTGTTTGCACTCCTCTGATTCACATCACACTCACTCTGTGTTTACACTCGTCTGATTCACATCACACTCACTCTGTGTGTTTGCACTCGTCTGATTCACATCACACTCACTCTGTGTTTGCACTCGTCTGATTCACATCACACTCACTCTTGTGTGTTTGCACTCGTCTGATTCACATCACACTCACTCTTGTGTGTTTGCACTCGTCTGATTCACATCACACTCACTCTGTGTTTGCACTCGTCTGATTCACATCACACTCACTCTTGTGTGTTTGCACTCATCTGATTCACATCACACTCACTCTGTGTGTTTGCACTCGTCTGATTCACATCACACTCACTCTTGTGTGTTTGCACTCGTCTGATTCACATCACACTCAGTCTTGTGTGTTTGCACTCCTCTGATTCACATCACACTCACTCTTGTGTGTTTGCACTCCTCTGATTCATATCACACTCACTCTGTGTGTTTACACCCGTCTGATTCACATCACACTCACTCTGTGTTTGCACTCGTCTGATTCACATCACACTCACTCTTGTGTGTTTGCACTCGTCAGATTCACATCACACTCAGTCTTGTGTGTTTGCACTCCTCTGATTCACATCACACTCACTCTTGTGTGTTTGCACTCCTCTGATTCACATCACACTCACTCTTGTGTGTTTGCACTCCTCTGATTCACATCACACTCACTCTGTGTTTACACTCGTCTGATTCACATCACACTCTTGTGTGTTTACACTCATCTGATTCAAATCACACTCACTCTGTGTGTTTGCACTCGTCTGATTCACATCACACTCACTCTGTGTTTACACTCGTCTGATTCACATCACACTCACTCTGTTTACACTCGTCTGATTCACATCACACTCACTCTTGTGTGTTTGCACTCGTCTGATTCACATCACACTCACTCTTGTGTGTTTGCACTCGTCTGATTCACATCACACTCACTCTTGTGTGTTTGCACTCATCTGATTCACATCACACTCACTCTGTGTGTTTGCACTCGTCTGATTCACATCACACTCACTCTGTGTGTTTGCACTCGTCTGATTCACATCACACTCACTCTGTGTTTGCACTCGTCTGATTCACATCACACTCACTCTTGTGTGTTTGCACTCGTCTGATTCACATCACACTCACTCTGTGTTTGCACTCGTCTGATTCACATCACACTCACTCTGTGTTTGCACTCCTCTGATTCACATGACACTCACTCTGTGTGTTTGCACTCGTCAGATTCACATCACACTCACTCTGTGTTTGCACTCCTCTGATTCACATCACACTCACTCTTGTGTGTTTGCACTCCTCTGATTCACATGACACTCACTCTGTGTGTTTGCACTCGTCAGATTCACATCACACTCACTCTTGTGTGTTTACACTCGTCAGATTCACATCACACTCACTCTGTGTGTTTGCACTCGTCTGATTCACATCACACTCAGTCTGTGTTTACACTCGTCAGATTCACATCAAACTCGTGTGTTTGCACTCCTCTGATTCACATCACACTCTGTGTTTACACTCCTCTGATTCTCATCACACTCACTCTGTGTGTTTGCACTCGTCTGATTCACATCACACTCACTCTTGTGTGTTTACACTCGTCACATTCACATCACACTCTGTGTTTACACTCCTCTGATTCTCATCACACTCACTCTGTGTGTTTGCACTCGTCTGATTCACATCACACTCACTCTTGTGTGTTTACACTCGTCAGATTCACATCACACTCACTCTGTGTGTTTGCACTCGTCTGATTCACATCACACTCAGTCTGTGTTTACACTCGTCAGATTCACATCAAACTCGTGTGTTTGCACTCCTCTGATTCACATCACACTCTGTTTACACTCCTCTGATTCTCATCACACTCACTCTGTGTGTTTGCACTCGTCTGATTCACATCACACTCACTCTTGTGTGTTTACACTCGTCAGATTCACATCACACTCTGTGTTTACACTCCTCTGATTCTCATCACACTCACTCTGTGTGTTTGCACTCGTCTGATTCACATCACACTCACTCTGTGTTTACACTCGTCAGATTCACATCACACTCACTCTGTGTGTTTGCAGGGAGAGTGCGACAAGAGCTTCGGCTCAGAGTTCCTGTTCAGTGAACACAGGAAGGAGCTGATCGTGGGAGAGATCTTCGTTAGGGTTTATAACGAGCAGCCCCTGTTTCCTCTGGAGGTGAGAGACACCTAAACTACTGTACTGAACATCCCAAAACATCTCTTCTGCATTTATCTGTTAAAAATACAGCAAAAACTCTGAACTCTGATCTGTGTGTTTGTCAGTATCCGAAAGCGTTCGCGTCGAGTCTCTTGGACTATGTGGGCTCTCAGGCTCAGTATCTGCACACACTGATGGCGATGACGCAGACTAATAAGCTGGAGTCGCAGCAGCACGCTCAGAGACTGCGCTGGGCTGAAATGGCGCTGGAAGCTCTCCGCAACGTCATCAAGAACAACCCAGGTGCCTGAAACACAGCACACTGATGCATGTGTGTGTCTGTGTAGAGGCTGGTTTGTGATGTGTGTGTTTGTGTGTGTCGCAGGCACTGAGACGGAGTGCATCGGTCACTTCAAGCTGCTCTTCTCTCTGCTGAGGGTCCACGGCGCTGGAAGAGTCCAGCAGCTGGCTTTAGAGGTACACTGTAAACCACAAGTCTGTGTTTCATACTTTACTGACATCGGAACATCATCACTGTTAACACTGTGTGTTTGCTGTAGGTGGTGAATACTGTCACAGTAAACCAGGACTGTGTGGTCAACATTGCTGAGTCTCTGGTTCTGCCCAATCTGCTGGTCCTGCTGCACTCCTTACCCTCCAGTAAGACTAATGAAACATGACAGAACTAATATATATATAAACCTTTTTTTAGTTAGTTGTCAAGGCATTTTTTTTTTCATTTTAATTTTGTTGAAGTTAAACTAAATCTGAATATTTAATATAAAATATAACCATTATAATAGTTTTTTTTTTCTAGTAATAAATACAGCTATAGGTCACCTCACCATCTAAATATTTGGCATTTTTTCTGAACAACGGAACACACCAGTAGTGAAACATATTAATCACACTCAAATGCACTCTCACACACTTTTACTTGCACGCGCATTTTCACACATACACACACACTCACTTGTACACAAACACACTCACTTACATGCACATTCATACATAAACATGTGAACACACACATGCACACTTATACACAAACACTCACTCACGCATGCATGCACTCACACACACACTCACATTCACACTCACTCACGCACGCATATACATTCAATCACACACTCAAGAATAATCACTCACTCGCGCACACTTACAGAGTCACACATGCAAACACACACGCTCACTCGCACACAAGCATACTCGCACACTCATGCACACACAAGTCAAGTCACCTTTATTTATATAGCGCTTTAAACAAAATACATTGCGTCAAAGCAACTGAACAACATTCCTTAGGGAAACAGTGTGTCAATAATGCAGAATGATAGTTAAAGGCAGTTCATCATTGACAGTCACACACGCACACTCCTACACAAACACACATGCACAAACAGTCACACATGCACTCACACACAGACGCACACTCGTACACACTTACGCACACGTACACACACGCACACTCACATGCACAATCATACACACACAATTGTGCACACACACATACACACTCACGCACACACTTTCACTCACACTCACACACACAAGCATACTATATCCCTCACACTTGCATATGCCTATGGATATGCATATGGACATGCATATGCCCCCACTCACACGTATACTCACTCACACGCGCACACACACACGTGCACACTTACATGCACTTATTATTTTAAGGTAACTACATTGCTTTTATGTCTCTTTATTTCTATTTTATTTTAATATCCACTTTGAAATGCTGTAAGTGCCATATAAATAAATTTGTTCTGACATTAATAGTTCAGTTGGGCATAAAATCTACAACAGAAAGTTTGTTATTATTTTTATTTATAATGCCTGCAAAAAGCCCTGACTTCTCATACGCAAATGTCAACTATTGATATCATTGAAGGTTCCAGTGTTGCTCTCTGCTCTAGTCTAACGCTCGTGTCTCTGTGCATCTGCAGGTCGTCAGCTGGTGCTGGAGACGCTTTACGCTCTGACCTCCAACACCAAGATCATCACTGAGGCCATGAACAGAGGTGTGTGTGTGTGTGTGTGTGTGTGTGTGTGGACACGTCTCCAGTAGCTGATCTCGGAGCAGTCTCCTCTGACCTCTGTGTGTCTCTCAGGTGCGCTGATCTACCTGCTGGATCTGTTCTGTAACTCCACTCATCCTCAGGTGCGCACGCAGACGGCTGATCTCTTCTCCAAGATGACTTCGGACAAGCTGGTGGGACCCAAGGTAAGACTCCTTCAGTTCCTCCCTCATCGGAGCGCTGTTTTGAGTTAAACTCATTCCCAGCATCACTGCATGTTTCATCACTCGTTCACCTGTGTCTGCTCTCTCTCAGGTGCGTCTGACCCTGATGCGCTTCCTGCCGGGCGTATTCATGGACGCCATGCGTGATAACCCCGAGGCGGCGGTGCACATATTCGAGGGAACCCACGAGAACCCTGAGCTGATCTGGAACGACAGCTCGAGAGAAACCGTCTCCACCAGCGTCAGAGAGATGATGCTGGAGTGAGTCCTGTGACCTCTGACCTCAGATCAGTGCTTCCCTCCGCTCTCCTCCTCCTCCTGCTCACTCGCTCTGCTTCTGTTCACACAGGCACTTCAAGCAGCAGAAGGACAATCCTGACGTCAGCTGGAAGGTGAGATGGAGCTGACTAAGGGCTTCAGTTTAGATTTACTGTTGTACTGTTTCAAATTAAGAGTTCGGTGAGATTTTTAAAAATATTTCTGCATTTATTTGACCTTAAGTAAGGTAAAACAATCAAATATTATTCCAGTTTAAATCAGCCATCATTTATTTCTGTGATGCTCCGCTGTATTTTCAGCATCATTCCTCCAGTCTTCAGTGTCACATGATCTTCAGAAATCAGAATAATATGATGATTTACTGCTCAAGAAACATTTCTGATTATCATCAATGTTGAACACAGTTGTGCTGCTCAATATTTCTGTGGAAACTGTGATGCATTTTATTTTCCAGGATTCACAGATGAACAGAGAGTTCAAATATAAATCCGTTGTTCTCTGTTGTGTGTGTTCCTCAGCTGCCGGAGGATTTCTCTGTGCCGTACGGAGCAGGTCAGGGCGAGCTGGCGGTCGGCGGGGTGTTCCTGAGGATCTACATCGCTCAGCCCGGCTGGGTCCTACGCAAGCCCAGAGAGTTCCTGGTGTCGCTGATGGACACGCTGACCACGCTGCTGGAGAAGAACAACCCGAACGTGAGTGTGTGACTGCAGCAGACAGCACTGATACGAGTGAGCGTCTGTATGGATGTGGTGTGTTCTCCTGTGCTCAGGGTGAGGCTCTGGAGACGGTGACCACCGCAGCCGTGTGTCTCTTCAGCACACAGACACAGCTGGCCGATCAGGTTCCTCCTCTCGGACATCTGCCCCGCGTCCTGACCGCACTCAGCCACAAGAACAACGCCGTGCCCAAGAGTGCCATCCGCCTCATCCACGTGCTCTCAGACAACGAGGTACAGCTCAAACACACCTTGTGATGTGGTGACGGTGTGTGTGTGTGTGTGAGAGAGAGAGAGAGAGAGACAGCAGGTGAAGGTGACTGTGTGTGATGTGTGTGTGTCCTGCAGCTGTGTGTGCGCTCCATGGCTGCGCTGGACACCATCGGGCCGCTGATGACGGGGATGAAGCTCAGGGCTGATATGGCAGCACTGGCCTGTGAGGCTCTGAACCGCATGTTCCAGCAAGAGCAGACCGAACTGGTCGCACAGGTGACGCAAACACACTAGAGCAGGGTTTTTTTATTCATTTAAATTTGTTTTAGATTCATTTATACACTAGTATTCAAAAGATTGTGGTTTTTTTCTCCAAGGCTGCACTTAATTGTTGAAAAGTACAGTAAAAACAGTAAAATTGTCAAATATTATTACGGTTTAAAACAGCTGTTTTATGTGAATGTTAATTATTTAAATTTTATATATTTTATTTATCATTACTCCAGTCTTCAGTGTGACGTGATCCTTTAGAAATAAAAATATATATATATATTTTTTTTTTGTAGTGTAACAGTCTTCACTGAATGTTTTGATGAATTTGATGCATCTTTGCCGAATACAATATTAATTTCTTAACATTTGTTATTTTTATTATTATTATTAATATACTCTGTGACTGAATGTTGTCTGGAGTCAGGCTCTTCGAGTGGATCTGGTGCCGTACCTGCTGAAGCTGTTGGAGGGAGTCGGGTTGGAGACTCTTGAAAACCAATCAGCAACCAAAGCTCAGATCGTCAAAGCACTCAAATCCATGACCCGCAGCCTGCAGTTTGGAGAACAGGTGTGTTCCTGGTCCAGCAGCGCAGCAGAACCCTCTGGAGCTGAAGCCAGTGATGTGAACTGATGTGTGTGTGCTGTGTTTCAGGTGAATGAGATCCTCTCTCGTTCCACTGTGTGGAGTGCCTTCAAAGACCAGAAACACGACCTCTTCATCTCTGACTCCCAGACCGCAGGTTACCTGACAGGTGAGTCCAACACAACACCTCGTATGAGGGAAGAGCAGTACCATACTGACCCGTACATACCTGTTCTTACTACTCACTAGGGGTGTAACAATTAATCGATTAATGGATCGATTCTGTGATTTCCTATTGCATCACAGTTCTCTCTTTAATCGATTCTGAATTTAGTTTTTAACCGCAGCTCTAGGCTAGTTCTTAACTGCTCACTCAAATGATCACAAAGACCGCTCCTGCGTTCAACTGAGTAGTTAAATGTACTTGCATCTCTGCTTTTATGCTTTTATGACACAAGATTAATGTAAACACAACCAACTGTGAACACTCTTGTAATTTGCATCAATCTTTTTGAACTTTATGAAAGATTATTTTAAGTTCAAGAACTGAAAGCTAGCAGTTTCTAAAGCATGCTGTGCCATCTACTGTTAAAACTACCCGTACTGACTACTGACCCGTACTGACCTGTACTTACTCGCACTGACCCGTACTGACAAGAGCTGGTCTGATATGAGCTGCTCACTGTCTGGTCTTTCTGCATCTGCTGGTCCTGATGTCTGCTTGCTTCCTCTCTTTCTCTGCTTTCTTCTTTTCCCCTCTATCTCTCTCTCTCCCTCTCTTCAGGTGTGTCCACTCCGTCTCTCCTGGCGGGCAGCAGTCCGCTGCGCAGTGGGCTTTAATAGCTCACCTGTTTTCCCAGCCTCCTCTTTATTACTGTAAAGCAGGTAGACTCTCCTCTGATGGCTTCATCTCTCTTTCTGCATCATTTCATGCTCATTTCCATCTGTTTCCGCTCTTCAGTGCAGCGCTGTAATGAGTGTTTGACACTGAAGGTCGCATTCAGTAGAACATTTCATCCTCATCTGTGATGTAATTTACTAAACCTACATGATTAATCAAAATAAAACTGAAATTGTTAAATGAATTGTGGCAAAGCCTGCAATCTGTTAAACTAGTTATCTGCGCTGTGTTTCACTGTGTTCATTTACACGTGAGCAGCTCATGACCTGCCAGTGCCTTTAGCGCTTCAGTGTCCACTGCATCTGTGATGAGATTTAAGTTGCTTTAACATGGGAATGAAACTCTCCAAACATCGTCACAAGCTTTTAATGAGAAGCACTTCTGATTAGAGATGCACCAATTGCAATTTTCTTGGCCATTTCTGATTTTTGTAAATGTGACCTTCCGATAACAATATTTGCTCATCATAATTTCTTTCTAAGAACTGTAAGTGACAGCATACACAAACAAAATTGTACTTTGTCCAATGCAAAAAAAAATCTGTAATAGAATAAAAATTGATATCATAAAAAAAATATATAAATTCCCCAAATCTGGTACAAGAGCTCAGAGCTGTTTCTGCAGTGTGTTCCACATCTTCTTGATTTGTCTGATGATGATGATGATGATGGTGTGTGGTGTTCAGGTCCAGGAGTGGCAGGTTATCTGACAGCAGGCAGTGGCTCTACAGTGATGCCGAGTGTCCCGCCGCCCGTAGACAACGACACCGGAGACTCATGAAACACCAGACGAACCTGGACACAGACAGACCGGCTCCATAGCACCACCATCCTGATCCTGATCCTGATCCTGAGCAGAGAAGATGACAGAGAGAGAGAGCGTCCATCCTCCTCCTGCACAGCGCTTCACTGATTCCTCTTTCATTTTATATCCAGTTGCATCTCGTAAATCGTTTCTTTCCATGGAGAGTAAAATAGTTTACTTTTGTATTGAGATATTTTTATGCGTTTATTTTGTCTCATTTTGGTGAGTTGATGAGTGGTGGCCATGTTGACTCTGATTCGTTGTCCTTTTCAGTCTCTTCGTCTTCCTGCGTCTCATGTCTGGACTCATATATGTCCCTGTCTCAACACACTTTCCATTTTCTAAAATGCTTCATGCATCTCTGTTCTTATTTTTATTCTGAAGTCCTGGAGTAAGTGCTTGCTATCAGAAGGAAAGAGAGCCTTGAGAAGGAACCTGTCAAACTGTGATTATTTGATTATGTGCCGCACTGCTTGAAATCTGTCCTGGTGTGTCTCTCATCCCATCGTGATGTAACCAACAAAAACCTTCCTTCCCCAGAAAGCACTCGACTATTTATACCTGAATAAATACAGACCAACTCAAAGCGAGCGTCTGAAAGAACAAATTGTACTGACTCTGATTACAAATGTATGTGAAAGACTTGTGCAATTGTGAAATGTTAAATGTAATATGCGTACATAAACTTTCTATATTGAATGTACATTAATAAAAAGTAAATCAGTTGCACTTGTACATAAAATTTTAAGAATAAAAGGGAATCCACAGCTGTTGGGTTTTTGTTTTTCTTTCTGATGCACTTTAAGGAAGAATGAATCTCGTTTTCCCAGACCACTGAGAAACACAAGATCAGGACAGGTTTGCTTCTCTAATACTGTTGTGTGTGTGGGTGGGTGTGTAGATATTGTGTCCGGCTCATTTGATATGATGGAAAAATATATATCGCAAACCTTTTTGCACAAACCTGTTTAACCAGTGTTTGTGATTACAGAAATAAATAATGCAATAACAATACAGAACGGATTGATTTATACATATAAATAACTGTCCGACTAGTACACTCAGTTCAAACACATCTGTTCTTACATTAGAAATAAGGTGCATAGTCTGATGGTCAGGGTTCATGCATTATATTGCGTGTCCACACGAGGGCGACATATATACTTATGATTGACTTCTATCTACTGTCCTGCACCTAAACTGACCAGCATAATGCTTTAGTGTGTGTCTCAGTGTCTCAGCTCGTGTGTCTCTGTCTCTCTCTCACTCCTTTGGACTGTATTTTCACGCTGAACAACACAAATCCTTTACACCTGTGAAATTTTGCCTGAATTTGGTTAAATATCAGTGCATTTTAAAGATCAAACTTGTGCTGATGAGCTTTTGACCTCTGTGCATCAGTAAACGAAGGAAAGGAAAGCGTGAAGGAAGATGCAGTGATTGAGGATGTGTTTATCACACAGATCTTGCTGACTTCAGCTCCATCATGTTCTGCGTGTTCAGGGGAACCCAAAGCCTTCAAAGACCTCAGGATGTTTTGTTTGTGCTGTGTTCTGTCTTGGCTGGTGTTGTATATTTGAGAATATGGTTATTCAGATATACTGCATGTGTCCTTGTGTCCTGATGACAGACCTGGTGTTTCTCCCCGTGATAGCACTATTGTCTCCCTGCAGGAAGGAAAAGCCTGCACTGGTTGTTTGGTGTGTTTGACAGACTCAGTGTTTCCCATCCTGAGCAGATGGACACAGAAACAGCTGACCGTGGACCGTGACTCAGTGTATCCTCATCAGCTGGGAACATCACTCTCAGCCCCGCTTGACTTACATCAGTTATATTCCTGGACCAATGTACCTGACAGAATTCTCTTCTGCTCACATTCTAATATTTATATCTCACAGTGTGACTCTGTATATCTTGCAAAACTTTATCTCAGAATTAGCCATTTTATTTTTTTCTCTGAAGAAGCAAGTAAAAGCCAGCAACTTCTGCTCCTGGACTTCAGCATGAAGTGTATATTTAGTTTAGTTTATTATTATTTTATGTGACGCTTGTGCACATATGGACAGCAGCATCAGTTTGTGTTGATTCTGAATCATAATTGCTTTAGTAAGTGGAAAAACAGAATAATTACTGACTCTTTGAAGAGGAGTTGTTGCTTTTGCAGCTTCACTTGTTTCATCCAGTATTCAGTGCACATGTGAGGATTTCTCCTGATGTCTGACCCAGTCATAATGAAATGAGCTTCAGGTGTCATCTTGATTTAATACCAGTTGTGCATGAAAGACACAGATGAGAGAAATATTGCCATTGCTCCCAGCGGCCCAGTGTTTTTACAGCAGTCAGTCTGAATCTTTGTCATTAACTCATGTGTTGTCCTGCAGTCTTCTGATCCACTCCAGACTGAGGTGTATTTAAACTCATAGCTGACAGAAGTCTCAACCTGACTGCAGTTCGTTGTCGTAACAGACTTGAGTGGGCAAATGCTCACATTCGGAGGTGTCTGGCACTTTGGAGAGGTGTTCTCTTCACGGATGAATCCCAGTTTACACTGTGCAGGGCAGATGACAGACAGTGTGTAGGGCGTCGTGTGGGTGAGAGGTTTGCTGATGTTAGCGTTGTGGATCAAGTGGCCCATGGTGGCATTGGGGTTATGGTATGGGCAGACGTATGTTATGAGCCATGAATACAGGTACATTTGGGGTGGTGTTAGCAGTGGAGTTAGCGCAGTGGATAAGACACATGCCTTTGGAGTGAGAGACCCGGGTTCGAATCCACTGTGAGACACTAATGTGTCCCTGAGCAAGACACTTAACCCCTAATTGCTCCAGAGGCGTGTAACATCTGACATATATAGCAATTGTAAGTCGCTTTGCATAAAAGCGTCAGCTAAATGAAATTAAATGTAAACATTTTTATTTTATAGATACGTGATGAGATCCTGAGGCAGTGTTGTGCCATTCATCCACGACCATCCTCTCGTGTTGCAGCATGATAATGCACGGCCCCATGTTGGAAGGATCTGTACACAATTCCTGGAAGCTGAAAATATCCGAGTTCCTGCATACTCACCGGACATGTCACCCATCGAGCATATTCGGGATGCTCTGGGTCGGCGTATATGACAGCGTGTTCTGGTTCCTGCCAAGATCCAGCAACTTCACACAGCCACTGGCCCACAGGCCACAATCACAATCTGTTGCTCGAAAAAACAGTAGAGCAACAGAGTAGGACAGCAGCTTGTTAGTGTTTTGTCTCGTTTTCTCATTAGTCTACTGCGTGATCATCGTTGCTACGAAAGTTTGGTTTAATTACTTTGTGTCTAACCCTGGTAAATACGTGATGAAGTGAAAACTGATGAGTGTAAAGACAATCACCTCTACCTGCGTTACTCCACCGAGCAAGGATACCGACAAGGCACTTGAGTATTGCTTTTCTCCTCTTTCTTTACTTTTTGTATACCTTGTTCTCAAATACTTATTTCTTACACTTGTAGTCACTATGTGCTTTAAGATCTCTACTATCACTGAAGAATAATCTACGCCATGTCCCTCTGACCTCTACTACTACGCTCTCTATTCCAGTCGGTCTCTGGAGCTGCCAGTCTGCAGTTAACAAAGCAGACTTCATTTCTTCTATTGCTACCCATTCGAGTCTCAACCTCATGGCACTGACAGAGACTTGGATCAAACCTGAATACACTGCCACTCCCGCAGCCCTCTCCACTAATTTCACTTGTTCCCACACTCCTCGTACCACTGGGAGGGGTGGAGGTACTGGTCTCCTTATGTCTAAAGAATGGAAACCTGATCATCAACCATCACCTACAGGTAACAGTTAATTTGAATCACAAGCCAATGCTGTAACCCACCCTGTTAAAATCCACTTTGGGGTCATTTATCATCCCCCAGGTCAAAAACTTCTTGGAGGAGTTGGATGTGCTGCTATCAAACTTTCCTGAAGATGGTAATCCTCTGGTACTGCTTTGTGACTTCAACATTTGATCTCAAGCGAGTGTCTACTACAGCGACTCACAAATCAGGCAACCAACTGGACCTCATCTACACGCACTGTTGCTCTGTGACACCTCTTCAGTTGCTCCACTACACACCTCAGACCACTTCCTCATTACTGCTAACCTCGCCTATCTTCTGTGGTTTCATCCTCACTTCCTTCACTCTCTCAGTTTTCAACTCTGGACACGAACAGTGCCACAGACACTATTTGCTCCACTTTAACATCTTGCTTGGACAGCTTTTGCCCACTGTTGTCTAGACCAGCACGCACCGCCCCATCTGCCCCCTGGCTGTCCGAGGTTCTCCGTGAACATCGCTCTAAACTCAGGGCTGCAGAGAGGAAATGGCAGAAATGAAAAAAACTCTACTGACCTCAGTGCGTTTCAGTCTCTCCTCGCTTCCTTCTCTGCAAATGTCTTCACGGCTAAAACATCCTACTACCACAACAAAATTAACAACTGTTGAGATGCTCGGACACTCTTCAAGACTTTCTCTTCTCTTCTTAATCTGCGTCCACCTCCTACATCGACTCTTACAGCGGACGACTTTGCAGTTTTCTTCACAAATAAGACAAGAACCATCAGTGACCAATTCTCCACACCGCAGACTGAGGACAACTTCACAATGACCGACGCACACTCTTTCTCATCCTTCTCTCCACTCTCAGAGATGGACATTTCCAAACTTCTCCTGTCCAATCATCCGACTACTTGTCCACTTGATCCGATCCCCACTCACCTCCTTCAAGCAATCTCTTCTTCAGTCATACCTTCGCTTACTCACATTATCAACTCCTCTCTTCAATCTGGAACATTTCCCTCAGCATTCAAGCAGGCTCGGGTAATCCCACTGCTCAAGAAACCATCTCTAAATCCAGCGCTTCTAGAAAACTACAGACCGGTATCCCTTCTTCCATTCATTGCAAAGACACTTGTGCGAGCTGTGTTCAACCAGCTTTCTATGTTCCTTGTACAGAACAACCTCCTGGACAGCAACCAATCTGGCTTCAAAATTGGCCACTCAACTGAGACTGCTCTCAGTTACTGAAGCCCTGCGACTAGCAAGAGTAGCTTCAAAATCCTCGGTACTCATCTTACTGGACCTGTCTGCTGCTTTTGACACTGTTAATCACCAGATTCTCCTGTCCACCCTCAGAAAGATGGGGATCTCTGGAACTGCTCTCCTGTGGGTTAAGTCCTACCTCTCTGACAGATCCTTCAGTGTGTCTTGGAGGGGTGATGTTTCTAAGTCACAATATCTTGCTACTGGGGTTCCTCAAGGCTCAGTACTTGGACCACTTCTCTTCTCCATCTACATGACGTCATTAGGATCTGTCATTCAGAAGCATGGCTTTTCTTATCACTGCTACGCTGATGACACCCAACTCTACTTCTCATTCCAGCCAGATGACCCGACGGTAGCTGCTCGCATTTCAGCCTGTCTGAGTGACATTTCTAGCTGGATGAATGACCATCACCTTCAGCTTAACCTTACAAAGACTGAACTCCTGGTGATTCCAGCTAACCCATTGCTTCATCACAACTTCTCTATACAGCTGGGTTCATCAACCATTACTCCTTCGAGGACAGCCAGAAACCTAGGAGTTGTGATGGATCATCAGTTAAGCTTCACTGACCACATTGCTACAACGACCCGGTCCTGCAGGTTTGCCTTATACAACATTAGGAAGATTCAACCCTTCCTGTCAGAGCAAGCCACCCAGCTTCTTGTCCAAGCTCTCTCCAGACTGGACTATTGTAGTAGTAGGAGTAGTAGCCCTTTATTGTCACTAGTCACAAGTACCAGCGAAATTAGCCATCAACCTGTCCATACATACATACATACAATATGACAGTGGGTTAGACAGGACAGGAAGACAGGGTATTTGAGGAAGAAATAAGTACAGCATAACATTAGGTAAGTGAGGAGAAAAAAACCAACACCCAGACTATGCTCCTTATGGGAGCACAGTATGAGAACAGGAAAAACACCTCAGCACAAAAAAGCACATAATCAATACACCATAGACACACGACTTTGCAGCTGGGTACGGAACTTGGGGTGGTTGAGGTAATCCAGCCCAGGCAAACAGCCATCCGGTCCCAGCAGCTTGAAAGCGCCGGTCACAGACCCGCCTGCCAGACTGGAGGAACAAAGCGGAGAAGGCGGGGGATGGGGGTTGGGAGGGTGAATGCATGTCTGTATATGTGTAAGAGTTTGTGTATGTGTAGGCCTGGAGAGTTGAGACTCTCTCTAGATTCCTCAGTCCGCAGATTTTACAGCGTCACAGCAAGTTGCCATGGAGACGTCCTTGGTCAGGTCCTAGACAGAGTCAACAATCAGCAGGTGTCTGTGGGAGAGGCTGGAGGAATGCAAGAGAAGTCAAGCTGCCCTGCTCGCCTGGGAGATTTTTGTCATCCAGCCAAAGCTGGTAAAGAAAGCCAAAAGAAGATAAGATACCAGTTGTTTGGTCTAGTAGCCGCATTTATTTTCACGGTCACTATGATTTTTCATTGTCCATTGGTCTCCAAATTCTCCAATTTCTTTTCCAAATCCGTGAGCTTCTTCATGATGTTATCCATATTGCGGTTAATAGTCTCAGTCTCAATGCTGACCGCTCTGCCCACTACTTCAATCATGACGGGCAGCCTTGTGAGGCTTTGGACGGCTGTTCCCGTCTTCTTAATTTTCCGATAACCCAGGGCAAAGCCTAATCCAATCAGCAGAAGACCTGTTATCATGGTTCTGAATAGGTAGATGTCTTCAATGTCCTCCACGGAAAGAGTCGCCAGACACACGACCCGCCAATTCGCCCACGCGTCCATCGTGTAGCCAGCTGCAAACGTTCCGGCAGGGCAGTCAGGTTCCCCCAAACCCAGGCTTCTCGTCGAGAAGATGGTGTCAATTGCGTTGAGAGACCAGTTTAACAAATCCATATTCCAGTTTAGGAGAGCAGTGCAGAGAGAGTCTCTCAAGTAGACAAGACAAGAGAAAACAAGCGAAGCAAGAAAAGGCAGGGAGGAGAGGAAAGAAATGCGACCGCCTCCGTTGAGAGCAAGAGAGTAGAATTGTAATGCTCTCCTGGCTCTTCCTGCATGTGCTCAAGCCTCTGCAAATGATCCAGAATGCAGCAGCGAGGGTTGTCTTCAATGAGCCAAAAAAAGCTCATGTTACTCTTCTCCTCATCAGGTTACACTGGCTACCAGTAACTGCTCGCATCAAATTCAAGGTACTGATGCTTGCCTACAAGACGACCACTGGCACGGCACCAACTTACCTAAACTCTCTGGTTAAATCCTATGTGCCCTCCAGAAGTTTGCGCTCTGCAAGTGAACGACGCCTTGTGGTGACATCCCAAAGAAGTTCAAAATCACTCTCACGGACCTTTTCCTGGACTGTGCCCAGCTGCTGGAATGACCTCCCAATCTCTTTACTCATTTTCAAGAAACATCTTAAGACTCATCTTTTTTGCCAGCACTTAACCAACTAATACTAGCACTTTTCTTGTCTTCCACACACACACACACACACACATACATCAGGGGCGCCCCCAAGGGGCGACGGCCACCCCTGTATAAACTCTGGCCACCCCTGTGGCCACCCCTAGGATTATTTGCAGTGGGTAAATTAATTTAAATGCAGAATGTAAATTCACAATAGTTTAAGAAGTGAAAAAAAAGTGCAGCACCTGCTGCAGCCCACAGTTTTGCATCTCTGAGCAACATTAAAATGTTCATGAATGAATCAACCTTTAAATGATTCGGTTCAAACGCAATGACTCACTTATTAACAGTGACTCGCTGCCACCTATTGGCGGTTTTAATTTCACATTTTAGGTACCTTTTCATTTTTTTTTGTATTTTCAAAAATCAGTTTTCAATGTTTTATCTTTAAAATATCAAAACATTATTTATTCATTTGTAACTGCAGGTTAAAGTATTCCATGTTCCACGGAGCTGCATTAAACAGTGTGTAAAAACATCTTAATGGCACCTCAGATGCAGCTTCTGTTTTATCTGCATTGCAAAGATCAATTGTGTTGATACTGATTGCATTTGCTTGGTAACAGCCCAAATGCAAGTATTTGACCTAAAAGATGGTGCACACTTTTAGAAACAATGATGCAAAGGTAAAAAAAAAAAAAAAAAAAAAAAATCAGGTGTCAGCACAATTAAAAATAAGATATCAGCACAATAACACTCGCAAAAATAACACAAAATAGTCTAATTATCGTTATCGATAAAATCCTAGAACTCACAGAGATATAACTTTTTGTCTATATTGCAAACCCTTTTTTTTTTTTCTTAATTTTAATGTGCCACCCCAAAATTTACTGTGGCCTCATTCGGCCACCCCTGTTAAAATTTTCTGGGGGCGCCACTGATACACATATATATATATATATATATTAGACTAATTGAGACTTGCCATGGCACTTGTATACTGTTGTTGTTCTCTTGTTGATCTGACTGCTTCTATTGTTCTCATTTGTAAATCGCTTTGGATAAAAGCATCTGCTAAATGATTAAATATAAATGTAACAACCTGATCAACTCTATGTGAAGGAGATGTGGTCACACCAGATACTGACTGGGGTTTGGACCCCCCCCCAATACAGTAAAACTGCACATTCTAGAGTGTCCTTTTATTGTGGCCAGCCTAAGGCACACCTGTGCAATAATCATGCTGTCTAATCAGCATCTTGATATGCCACACCTGTGAGGTGGATGGATTATTTCGGCAAAGGAGAAGTGCTCACAAAAATAGATTTAGACAGATTTGTGAACAATATTGGAGAGAA
Source organism: Carassius gibelio (assembly GCF_023724105.1). Classification (NCBI taxonomy): domain Eukaryota; kingdom Metazoa; phylum Chordata; class Actinopteri; order Cypriniformes; family Cyprinidae; genus Carassius; species Carassius gibelio. Next base: position 14,228,411 of record NC_068394.1, read on the forward strand.
ATAGGCCTTTTGTGTACATAGAAAAAGTCTTGGATCTTTGAGTTCATATGTATATGCTTTAATCATTAATCTAAAATGTACAGTTGTATAAACTCTACATATTACTGATTTATTTACATCTTTATAATGAATTTATAAAATGTATAAGAAAGTTGTGTTGGAGAACATCAGAAATCTGGCTCTGAGTTTTGAGCATATGCCTGTCAGAAACGATCAGAGAAGTGCGCACCTGTTCATGTTTTCTGTCATCATGTGTCTGTACACATGGCTTTGACCTCGGCTACAGGACACACGTTTGACACCCGAATGTGAGTTTTACTCTGAAAAACAGAACACATCTGCAGTGCTGGCTCTGTTTAACTGCTGTTTACATTCACATGTCAGAGTTTTAGGGGTCATGCTCACTTAACCCTTTGGGTACATGAAGATGGGAGTTCTGTAAATATAACTGGTGCTTTTGCCAAATAAGTTTGTGATTGCTGCTATGATTTGCACATATTTGTTGTTGTAGTGTTTCTAATGCTCTGGAGCCTTTACACACATGCAGTGCTGCATATGAGTGTGTGTTGTGTGGTCCACATCGGTCAGCACGTCCCAGCCTCTGCCGGTGTCTTTTATCATTACAAGCATCTCAGCAGATCCCCAGACTCTTTCATCTTAATGGCCTCCATCTTCTAACGCAACAAAACTAACAGGAACAAACAACTCACTTTCATTTCCTCCACACTGAATCACTCAAAGTGATTTGTGAGTTTGTACTCCCAGTTGTGACTTGTTAACATTAAATTACACAAACCCTTTCCTCATTGGCCAACACAGTTTGAGAAGTGTAGGTCTTCCTGAAAGGACACTGATTCAGAACATGAATGCAAAGGAGGTTTGATCTGATTCAGATGAAGTTAGTCGCTGAATGAAGGAACTATGAGTGTAAATACAGCTCTGAATCTGTGAAGCCTGCCTCAGTATAAACAGTAACATTATGAGATTACTTGTTAAAGTTACAGTTGCAGTTATGAGAAACAAAATTGCAATTGCAATATATATATACTCACACTACTTCATATAAAGTCACAATTAAATACAATTTTCTAGTCCATTTAAGATTTTAGAAGATATTTTACAAATTGCTGTCCATTATTATTAAAGAAGAAAGTTTTCCAACACTTCCAGTGATCGCAGATGCTTCAGGTAAATCCTTCATCACAAAAGAAGCCTAAATCTGGACTACTGTAAATTAATCTGGTTATTCTGGATATCATATGACCTGAAGTGAAGCAAACCTGAAGTAACCCTCCTGTCAGCTTCTACAGGTCAGTGCTGTTGAACTGAGCCCAGATGAGAAGCTTTTATTTACCCAATAGGCCTTTCAGCAGACTTTGAAAGTAGTATGGTGTTTACATGACACACACATTGCCTCAAAATACAAGACAGATACATTTAACTAAGACTATTGAAGCGAGTGAATTCCACTATTTGACATTTCCCAGTCGCTCCATCTGATAGTGTGTAATAGTTTCCATTGCAACTGTTTTTAATTCTGCAATTGTGGTCTGATTGAACGCTGTACCAGTGTGGATCTACAGCACAGTTGTGTGACGTGTGGTGTCTCATACTCAGTATTTGTGCTCCGCCTTTAACCCATTCAAATGCACACACACACTGTGAACACACACCTGGAGCAGTTGGGGGTGTGATTCCTTGCTCAGGGGTCTCTCCTCAGTCATTGTGTTGAAGGTGGAAGAGAGTACTGGTCATTCTCCCACTCACCAACAATCCCTGCTTGTACTGTTACTTGAACCCATGACCTTTGGGCTACAAGTCTGACTCTCTTACCATTAAGCCACAACACCACCATTTCCCCATCCAGCTGGGATCAACAGCTATACCCCATCGAGTTTGGACAGAAACCTTGGTGTAATCTTTGATGATCAGCTGACCTTCATAGGCCACATTGGAAAGACTGCTCGATCTTGCAGGTTTGTATTGCTCAGCATCATAAAGATCAGGCCCTTTCTAACAGAGCATGCTGCACAACAAGGCCCTTGTCTTTTCTAGGCTGGATTACTGCAATGCTCTTTTGGCTGGACTTCATCAAGCACAATCAAACCTTAAAAATGCAGCGGCACGACTGGTCTTCAGAGAACCCAAAAGAGCCCATATTACACCTCTCTTTATCTCCTTGCACTGGCTAACGGTTGTGGCTCGCATTAAGTTCAAGACATTGATGCTTGCATAATGAACAGCCACAGGCTCAGCACCTGTCTACTTCCACTCACTGTTATGAATCTATATCCCGTCCAGAAAAATCACTTTCCAGAACACTCTCCCTCACTGTTCCTGGCTGGTGGAATGATCTTCCCATCCTTCCTTATCCGGAATACTAAATCCCTGACGATGTTCAAGAGACAGATGAAAAACCATCTCTAGTGTCAACTATTAATTGCATCTTAATAAAATGTGTATTACGAGCATTTCCTTTGTTTATTTGCCTCATTATTATGAATCGCTTGCTGTGCTCCTCACTTGTTGCTAAGGATAAAAGTGCCTGCTAAAGGAATAAATGTGAATGTTAATCACATGTGTTCAGCAGGTTTGTTGTCGCTCCTCTGCTCTCAACCCGTCCCGAGTCTTTGTCTTTAGTGTGTGTGTGTGTGTATGTGTGTGTAATCCTCAAGCAAACACTGAAAGACTGTGTGAAGCTCAGCAGGTTCGTGTGAGTGTGTGTGTGTGTGGGGGGTGATTAAGAGTGTGTGTGTGTATGAGTGTGTGTATGTGTATCCGGCCCCCATTTACATCCTCAAATACTGAAAGAGTGTGTGAAGCTCAGCAGGTTGGCTTGTGTTTGTGTGTGTGTGTGTGTGTGTGTGTGTGTGTGTGTGTGTGTGTGTGTGTGGTAAATGTGGACCGTTCTGTCTGTCTGTGAAGCGGGGGTCTCACACATCTACAGTATCAGCTGCTCTTTGTCAATCCTCTCCACATCCGTCCCAAAGCATCCTCTGATATTCAGCTTAAATCACACTGAAGTTTCGCGGGCAGAGAGGTCAGTAGTGCTGTTCAAATGTATTTATAGCTCCTTTCACAATACACATGGTCTCAAAGCAGCTTTACAGGAGCAGAAAGAGAAATGGAGAAGAAGCACATTGAGTGAAGCACAGCTCCCGTCGGACAGATCGACTGTGTGCTGGAGGATGAGATGAATCTGAACCTGTTAACAAATCATTCACCCTCACAATCAAATTCCCTGATCGTCTGGATTCCTGTAGAAATGAATGGATTTCACAAAAATCTGTAAACGTGATCACAGCTTTACATTATACTCATTCAGAGGAGAGTGAATAAATGAATCAATCAATAAACAAAACAAAAATCATTTGTAAAATCTGAAAATCAGAAATGACATGATTAGCGCTCCTGAATGATTTGATACTGTATTTACAGTAGTTATCAGTGGTAAATATCACTATTGCTAGTATTACCTGTGACTCATCCCACAGACATTTAATACATATTTGTATTTGAAATAAAATTCCTAAATATTTAATTTTAATTAATATTATAAACTATTATTTGATGGATAGCTTTCTCCAGGATCAGAGATCTGTTTTGGCCACGATAGGCATTTTATTAACTGGTAAATGAGACCGCCGGTCTTTGGAGGAGAGAGTCAATAACAACACATTCATGTTTGAGTGGAAACTGTTGAAACGAGGCCAGAAGGTTTCAGATCTCAGATGAGAAACATTATTGTGAAAGAGCCTGAAGGTCTCTCTGGATCTAATGATGGCGTTCCTCTGACGCTGACGTCTCCTGCATCACATCAGTTTCACAATGCAGGAGTAATTACTTCACTGTGTTACTCCTGGCATCATCTACTGTACGAGTGTGTTAAGCCATACAGATTCACATGAACTCAACACCAGCGTGTTCTCTTGATAGGTGTTGATCTCATGATCTTCAGGCAGTTGTTCTCTGCAGTTATTTTCATCTCTGTGATGGGAAGCGCAACTCATTCACTGTAACCAGTTTCTAAAAATCCCTTTAAATTCACATGCAAAATGACAAAGTATTGCATGAAACATATTAAAATGATTTCCAAAGCTTGGAAAATGCATGCATTTAGATAAGTGAAAAGACTTGAGAAATGAAACAGGGTGTGACACAAACACAGTCTTGCTTTGTTTAAATGGTTTGTGGGAAGTGTTTATATAATGATACACAGACGGCCTTCAGTCAGGAATATTATTAATGTCAATCTGCTCTTTGAACAGCTATAACTTTTTATCCTATAGTTAAAATCCACAACATTTGCATTCATGAAGGGTTTGCATGCTATGGAAGAAAATAAAATAAAATAAAAGCGATACTTTTATGTTGCATTCTTTTTCTTTCTTTTTCTTTCTTTTTCTTTCTTTCTTTCTTTCTTTCTTTCTTTCTTTGTGTCACACCCTGTTCTGAGTTGTTTATACTTTGCAACACTGAGTTCTCTTCTCAGAATTGTACATTTACATCTCAATATTTGGTTTCTATCACACATTTCTGACTTTGTTCTTCTTCTTCTTTTTTTTAACAACATGGGAGAACCGGGCTTCCATAACGTGTGGCTAATTAATGCACTTTTCTTTTTTTTTTTTGGAAATTTGGAAACAAATGAAAATTTTAAATAAGAAATTACTGAATAGTCCAGTTAGGCGTGTGTTTGTACAATAAAAAGTGCACAAACACACTGTCACTTCTCCTTTCACAAGTAAAACACTTTAGGGGTAAATAAGGTCCAAAGGTGTGTCTTTGAAAGGATTCTGTGCCAGTGACAACTTTTCTACTTTTTTTCCTTCTTTTTTCCAGAGAATGTATGAGATCGCTGTGGATGTGGTTGGTTTAGTCTGCCAGTGATTTGCCGTGAGGGAGTTACCTTTAACTGCAAACAGTGCTCCTTTAGTTATTGTTGGGTATTTCCCTCTCGCTGTGGTTAAACTCATCCAGCAACATGTTTCCACAGAGCCACACGCGTGTGATTCCATGACATCAGTGAGCCGTGAGTCTGCTGTGCTGAAGTCTGAGAGCTTCTAGAAGAATCCCACACACGCTGTAGGTACAGGCTTCATTATTGGTGTGATGCAGTCATGGTTAGGGAGACCAGCTGAGGATCTGGAACTATTAAACCATCAAAGGATCTGCTGCTGTGACGTGCACAGACTCATGACTGAAACCTTCAGAAGAACTCAAGATGACAAGCGGATCCACAACAGAGAATGAGTTCAACTAAAGGACTGAGCACAGTCTCATCCACTGCATTTACTGTTTTAATTAAAGAAGCAGCACCTTAAAATGACACACAAGACATCAGATGGTAAAAAGATTTGAATGTTCTTATTCACTTATGATTTTGTACTCAATGTATATGCACACATTTATAAATTTGGGGTCAGAAATATATTTATTGATTGATTGATTGAAAGAAACGGATCAAAAGTGACAGCAAAGACATGTTAGAAAAGATTTCTATTTCAGATAAATCTATCTTGATCATCTCTGAGAGTAAATGACAGCCTGCTGTTCAGAGACCACACACTGTGACCATGTGACCGCAGAAGTCAAACCGAGGACTGTGCAGTGATGCTGAATAGAAGGAAATCATTCTTCATTCATTTACAGTGCTACATATTTCACTGTTTTTACTCTATAAATGCAGCTTTGGTGAGCAGAAGAGACTTCCTTCAGAAACACTCTGAACACTCGTGGATAACCTCATACTGCTCAAGTACAAAGAAAGGTTTGGCCTGAGGAGGATTTTAGGATATGTCTTATCAGAAGTGTCAGAGATGACGAATGGCAGTGACGAGAAGAGCTGTGAGACTGAGTTTGGGTTAGTGAGGTCAGTCAGGTTTCTCAAGGCCATGCGCAGACCGCTTATCTCAGCTCTATTTGAGCACTGTATCTGTATGACCTCTGACCTCTCAGGGAATGGCTGGCCGTGTTTAAACACATGTTTGACGAGAAGTGTTTGATTTTCAGCTCTGTTCATGGGTCAGCACATGCTGGACTTTTCTCTGTGGACGAACTTACTAAAGGCAGATTTAAAGTGAATGAGTGTGTGTGTGTGTGTGTGTGTGTTTGTGTGTCTGTGTGTGTGTGGCGAGTGTGTGTGTGGTGTGTGTGTGTGTGTGTGGTGTGTGTGTGTGTGTGTGTGTGTGTGTGTGTGTGTGTGTGGTGTGTGTGTGTGTGCGCGTGTGTGTGTGTGTCTCTGTGCGTGTGTGTGGCAAGTGTGTGTGTGTGTGTGGCAAGTGTGTGTGTGTGGCAAGTGTGTGTGTGTGCGCGTGTGTGTGTGTTTGTGTGTCTGTGTGTGTGTGTGGTGTGTGTGTGTGTGGCGAGTGTGTGTGTGGTGTGTGTGTGTTTGTGTGTGTGTGGCGAGTGTGTGGTGTGTGTGTGAAAAGCGGTGTGTAAGCGTTAAGTCTGGTCTCCTGTGGAGTGCATCAACAGTCCTCCTGCTCCTCTGTTTACAGTGTGACCTCTTCAGGAAGAATCCTGATCATCTTTGTTCTCTTGATGAAAGCACCGTGACAGCAGGCCAGTCTCTCACTGGAATTACTGAACGCATGATTATTTGGAGGAAATGTTACGTCTGTTGTTGTACATAAGGATATTTACACACATGTGTGTACCAAAAAACAAACCCAATAATAAACCCATGAAGGGTTCTCCTAAATGAATGAAGTTTGCGGTTGCTGGTGGTTTTGGAGCGTGTCAGACAGGGATGTGAATCTTCTGCTCAGTTCAGCTCAGCAGCAGCTGATAACACAGAAGCTGTGTGGGGTCCGTCTGCACATCACTGAAGATCTCCTCGTGCTCCAGACGAGTCTACAGAGCTGAAAATAAACCTCTCTGTTCTGAGTCACTCCAACACACACACGTCACACCATCCTTTATTAGCATTACTCAGATTTATGGGATGCTGTCATGTTCTGCTCTTCATTTGTGCACTAAAGACATCATAGTTTCATCTGTACCTTCATCAAAAAGAAGTCTGCTTTATTGTATTGAACGTGAACTTTTAGTGTACTTCATTAAAAACTACTTGCAGATCATTTATATAAATTAAATAAAAATAATTTTGTGAACAGTAATTTGTCATGCTTTTAGAGTTCACTTATTTCGATGCATAAATTAACATACTAAAGCAGATGCAAAGTTTTACTTGAACCATATTTTAAAGACAAGATAAGTCATTATGAAATGACACAACGATGTGCTGAAGTCCTGCTTGTGGGAGAAAAACACAAATTCAGCTAACTGCATTTCATACCTGTAAATTTAAACTACATCTTCATTTATTTGCAATCATTAAGAGTATGAAAATATGTTTTTGTGGTTATAAGTACTCGTTAAAGGTATGCTAAAATGTGCTTCTTTTGCATTGATCAATGAAAATGTTTTCCAGAAGCTGAACTGAATGGCCTCTAGAGTGTCTCTGCAGACATCTGTCAAGCCTCCAGAGAAAATGAAAGAATGCCTGAGTTTCCAGCGGTGTTCTCATGACTGAATCAGCACTGAGTCACGCTGCAGCTCCACCGCTTCACACCACACACACACGCTCACATCTCAGCCTTACACACTCTATTTTCATACAACAGCACCGTATTACCATGGAGATCTTTCCTTGAGCAAGTTAACCTACTTTCTGAAGCCCAGAGCGAGTCCCTGCCACATGAACTAAATATCTCACTGATGAAAGGACATGTTTCAGAATCGTTCAGAAACTGACGAGGTTGTGATGCTTTCAGTTTGTTTTAATGAGAAAATCACTGGAGCTGCCTTGATCATGTCATACAGCATCTTAGAGACACAAACCCCTCAGACTGTGCCCATAACTGCAGTATGTCCCTGATGCTGTGTGTTGAAGGAATCTCTGACACAAAACACTGAACACAGCAGCTCTCGAGTCTGTGTCGGACGAGGGTTGTGAGGTTTATCAGGACCTGTGTCGCTGCTGTATCAGGAATTCATTCCCTCTTATCTTCTGAACCTCACAGATGATGATGGATGAGGACTCAGAGACAGAGCTTCTGCTGCAGGGATCCTAGACATCTAACATCAGCACAGATGAACTCATTTATTGTGCTGACCGCTGAGGGAATGTGAGTCAAAGTGAAGAAATCCTCCTCACAGAGTCAGTGGTTTGCACAAGGTCTCCTCACACTGAGTAATGTCTTGTTTAGACAATAAAAAACTAGGTCTCAACTCGATTCCATTAGCCAGACTACTAGGGAGAGTTCATCCAGAAATAAAAATACTGTCATCAGTTACTCACCAACATGTTGTTTCAAGGCAAGACAGACTTTTCTTTCCTCCGTGGAACACATCTCCAGTGCGATATTTTGAAGAATGTTCATGCTGCTCTTTTCTATGAAACTACTAAAGGAATAGTTCAGCCAAACATGAACAGTAGCAGAAAATATCCTTACCCTCAGTTCATCTGAGATCAACACATTTACATTTTTGGCTGAAATATTCTTTAATGGACTATCAAACGTTTTTTCATTTCAGTTCTTCTGATGCCATTTGAAAGCTTGAATTGAACTGAATTTAATTAAATTTAATTGAAGCTGTTTCACTTATGTGGGAAGCAAAAACCAGTGCCTTGTAGCACCACACATATTTATTTATTTATTTTTTCTCAGAAAAGTAAAAACAAAAAAATAATTTGCATAATGACATCATCCATAATAAAATAAAATATTAATCTACCAATTTTAATGCATCAAATTTGAACATTCATAAGCAAAAAATCTGTTTACTATTTGTTGCTGTAGATGGTGTAGCACCCTTAAAATATGCCAGCAATCTTAGGAAAGTCCCTGTCATTCTCAAAATTGAAAAAAACTAATAAATAATAAATAATGCAGATCCTCTGAGAATTACCACATTCACTATTGAAGCAATACACCGTCAGCTGTCTGGAAACTCCTCTAGAATCAGGTGAGACATGTCTGATGATTTAAGTGTTAGCTGCAGCTAATGGCCATTAAATACACGAATAGCGTCCAGTAAAAGAGTGCATGCAATCCCTCCTATGCATGTCCAGCACACATTGAAAAATACATCACCAAACCAGCTCAGTGGACGTTATCAAAGCTGGGCCTTTCCCTCATCAGATCCTGGATCAGATCCACTCCTAACCACTGGTTTCAGTCTGGAACAGAACTGTTTGTTGTGAATGATTAGCACTGAGATGCTGCAGTAATCACAGAGACACTCTCTCTTAAACACTGTGCTGTGTTTCATGGAGAACATCTGCTTGAGAAGACATGAGATGACTTAGGATTTCAATGAAATCATTTACATTTTAGTCATCACAGTGTTATTCAGGTATTGAGTGAACTTAAGAACCGACATGTAGTAGAAAAGAAAATCAGATCTCAGAGTGAGTTCTGAGAAAAGCTCTCGCAGCATTGGTTTAATATTGTAACAGATGTAATGACATCCATACACTTTTGTGTGTTTTTTGGGACTACTGTACATTATATCTCTGTCTGTAGCTGCACACTACTTCATATGTAGATTGTATTCATCACCTCGCAGCAGAGGTCTGTGGTGAAGCCGGTGTGTGTGTGTGTGTGTGTGTGTGTGTGTGAGGTGAGGGGCTGGAGGAGGTGGGAGCTCTGCTTCAGCTCGGAGTCGTATTTCAGTGTGTGAGGGACTCTGGACGAACTGAGACTGTCTTTGTTCACGTGGAGCTGCAGGAGAAGGGTCTGTGTCTGTCTCTACTGTGCATCATGGGGCGAGCGAGAGATGCTTCGCTGCTGAGGTGACTGAGCTTCTATACTTCATTCATTTGCTTCTGAGAAACATCTCGCATCATCTCCATCTTTATTTCTCCTCAGCAGAGTGTGGTGCTGGAGTTTCATCACTGTGTGCCTCTGCTCTTCTGCCTCAGGTATGACACATCACTCACATGTTTGCGAAATCACAGCTAACGTGTTTATGTGCTTTATACATTCATACAAGCTGCAGAAAGTAGTTAGAGGTAGGTGCACGACTCGTTCTTTTAAGTCAGATCTTTTTTAGTGAATCGGTTCGCTGTTGAATCGTTCCGAGCGGTTCTAGAGAGTCATTTAACCGAGAATCGGCTCTTTTGGCGCGCGTCACACGCTGTTTCTGTCGTGTGAACTGGGAGTGAACTGAGAATCTGTTACTTTAATAACCGATTGACAACAGAAATGTTACACATGAAACATAATGGAGATGATGACACGTGTGTCTAATAAACGAAAAGGAGTTGATTTTAATAAACAACAGCATTTTATTACTCGCAAAATCTTTTTTTCTTTTCTTTTTCTTTTGTAGTTGAGAGATTTAAATTAATTTTAGGAGCATATTGCAAAAGATAATGTTTAGTTTCTAAATGATTGTTTTAATCATGGGTGCAACACGTATTTACAAAACACATACTAATAAAACATAATGGGAAAAACCGATATGTGATTTATTTGGGTGTTTTAGAGCGTGTGAACTTCGTCATGGTCACGGGATGACGTAATTACGCCATGACATTATATATGTATATATATTTTAACCGATTTGAAATGAACTTCCACTGAGTCGATTCGCATAAACGAGTCAAACGCTTATAAAAGAACCTGTTCCATTCCTGTGCTAATCTGTTTCACAGACCACTCAGTTATTTTAACCAGTTCCCGTTTTTGTAAGCTTTACTCTACTCTAAATTTAAGATTTATCTCATATCTGTATGATGGTGAAAATTATTCTCTGAATAAAAAAAGTATTGCATTTCCCTGAGAAGCTGTGCGCTTTTCCTTTCACCTCATATTATTTTCATCATAACAGTTTTGCAAATGAACACAAAGGTTCTTTGGGGAATGCAAAAGATTCCCTAGTGAATGTAAAAGCATTAGTGATGTTATTACTGTGTCCCTTTAAGGCTGTGGTTCTCAGCTCTGGTCCTCCAGGTCCTCTCTCAGAGTCCAGCTCCAGCTCTAATCAAACACACCTCACAATCTCATCCAGGTCTGCAGGATCACTGCACACTCTCTGGAGCTGAACTCTGCAGGACTGGAACTCAAGGGACAGAGCCATGCTTTAACAGGAGAAGAACAATTATGTCTTATCCCCCGCTAAAATACTGCCTTCGGAGACAGCATCCCAAGACAGGAAGGCATCAAGACATGTCCAATTATAAATTCTGCTTTACTTCCTGTCTCTGGACTTCCTGTTCTTCTGAACTAATTTTGAAGGCAATCTTTGATATCCCACAATCCTCTGCATTCCATTGCTTGACTGTTGAGCTGAAGATGGTGTCTGAAAGTTGCATTTGGTAGTCAGTTTGTGTGTAAATGTGTTGCACTTTTGATGTTATTTCTAGCGAGAAATCGGTATTATAGTAATCAAATATTTGTTTGTTTATGTAGTTGTGGCTCATTAAACCGTTACGCTGCCTCCAAAGCCTCTCTGAAATTAGGCAGATATTTCACACACATCAGGGTGACCCCTGCAGAGTCCAGCTCACCCTGATCAAACACAGCTGTGCTCTCATGATCTTAATTAGGTCTGGGCTGAGCTGAGCCTTGCTCAGGAACAGGACGGGGCGTCCTCGATGTCCATGTATTGTGTAAGTAGCTGTGCAATAAAGGGATATTTTTGTTATTGTTAAAAACAACACTTATAGTTTGAGGGTGAAATTAGATTGACTGTAGGCTACAGGTGAACACGAGCAGCACAGGAGCCGCTGGGGACTGAATGATGAATGAATCCGATGAGCTGAGATGATGATGAGGCACTCCGGCTCTGATGTGGTTTTCTCTGAACACTGAGTCTACAGAACTCTTTTAGAAACTGTTGCTGGAACATGATTTGTTAAGATGCAGATGCATTTATATTAATTTGTATGTCCATTGTAGCTGTTTTGATATTGTTTTTCCACAGTAGTTTTGAGGTGCTATGAAAGTTTCCATCAGTGTATCCAGGTGAGGTTCATAGTTCAAGGTCACAGAAGGTGGTCGTCGAGGGTTAAACCCCTTGTCTTTACTCCAATTCCCCTCATAATGACAGATAGTTGGCACAGTAACTGTTCAGTTGAGAGTGATCTTCCCTAAGGATGACATCATGTCCACAAAAGCTGTATTGTGCTCCATCTGTAAAATAACGCAGAGCTGTTCATTCTCGTTCCAAACGGGACGCGTGCCAAAGGATTGCATTCTTGACCTCGTTTTATGTTGATAATGAACTTAATGTGTTTGAGATATGTCTAGGCTGTTATTACGAGGCATCAAAAACACTGCTCTGCTCGGAAATCAGCTGACACTGGACACATTGCTCCAGATACAGGAGAAACGCTTCAGATTCTGCTTTTAAAGGGGTATTTCACCCACCAATGCACATTTAAAGCATTTACTCCCCCTCACATTGAAGAGGAAATCAAATGCAGGTGTTTTGCACACCACTGACTTTCATTGCATGGACATAAATCATAAGTGAGGGGGGTAAACAGAGTTTAGTTATTAGGTGAACTGTTCCTTTAAGCTTGAGGAGGGAGTGTGATGTTTGAGGTGACCGCTTCTAGAGCTTTTGTGATTCAGATTTCACAAGAACTCCTGTAATATATGATGATAGATGATGGTGAAGAGCTCGGCCAGCACGGCGCTGGCCAGATGACTGATTTGGGACAAATATTTCCACCCCAGCTGTAAACACAAAGGAAATAGAGCCGTTTCCACAGAAACCATGCTTCTGCGTGTACTGTACGAGAGCAGCTGCTTTCAGATTCTGATGTTCGTTTGAAACACAATCCTAAACACTTAAACTTGCTGTGTCCACACAGTTTGGCATCGCTCTTCTGATTATCTCGTAGTTTCAGCTCATGTTTTTCAGATTCAGTTTTTCTGTGTGAAGTGGCAATCTTAAATCTTCCTGGAGTCAAACACCTTTTTCTTCCACTCGGATGAGGACTTTGTTTCACTGAAGACACAAACCAGAGTTTTAGGTCTATCTCCTGTAGCCTCCTTTTGTAATGTATCCTACTGCTGAAGAATTGACTTCAAACTCTTGAAACACTGACCCACATCACATCTCTCAAAACAAGCCTGAGATAGTGTGACTCCTGCCTCTGAAGATAAGCAGGACAGAGCTTGGTCCAGGACCTGACTGACACCAGGAGGACGGGGAACGTCCTTTAGACGAGGTGTTCAGTTGAGCTCTCCACTGTAGGGCTTTTATATTGTGATTCCAGGTTGTTTAACACCGGTGTCCAGATCAGATGTGTTATTCATCATGTCCTCCTGATGATTGTTGTACACTGGGCTTCATGACTCTACAGGATCTCCTCTCCACTGATGGACAGGCTGATTCTCATTTATTAACTTTAATCTTTATTTTCATCTTCTCAGACGTCATACATTTGTAAGCTGATTAATAAAGACATTCTTAATTAGTCCTATAATGTAAGACACGCTGTTGTTGTTAAAGAGTTTCTCCTTTTAACATGAAAGGTTCTAAAGGGAGATTCCTCCACAATGCCAGAACCATTTGTGGCTTCCCAAAGAACCATCCAGTGATCAATTCTTGAATCATTTTAACAACCTATAGAATTTTTTTCCCACTGTAAATGCTGTGTGGAAATGCTTCATGGATGTTGAAGGTTCTTCATGGAAGCATCGGTGCCAGTAAAGCACTTTAAGAGTCTAGTAGCTGTAAACTGTTTAGTGGAGGTATCCAGAAAAGTCTCTAATGCTGTTCATGACAGTGTATTATGTACAGTAATGTCTGTGGTTGCTATACCTTTTCACTAAGCATTATTAATACTAATAGCTGATGGAAGGATGTTCTTGTTTTGTTCCATGGAGCTCATATTCTAGTTTATAATCTAGCTGTCATAGAGTCTCCTTTGTTTCGGCTCCTCCGAGGCTTTGATTGGATCTCCGAGAGCTGGAGGGGAAGGTAATTCACATGCTAATCTGTTAGCATATCTTAAAAAGGACTTCCTCCTATTCTTTGGCTTTGCATTACATACACAAAATCTGAATACGTTTAAGGTACTTCTTGGCTTAAATACCTTATGCCTTAAATCCAACAATGATCTGAGTGGTTGAAGATTACTGTCTGCTCTTCACTTTGACTTTCACAAACAGAACAGACTTTACCAAGACATACAGCGTGAGGGATAGCATGAATATTGACAGGACACCTCAGATTCTGTTTGAGATCAGTGTGTGTGTGTGTGTGTGTGTGTTGCATAATGCAGTCGTTGCTCTACAGGAATGTATTATGACATACTCCGGCATTACAGCAACACAGTGAAATTAAAACATTTGGATTGACAGTGTGAGAAGATTTTTCTTCCTCCGCTCTGACACGTCTGCCTCCAATTCCTGGAAAATATTAGGCGATGGATAAAACTCCATCAAAGGAAATATGCAAGAGTGTCCAAACAAGAATGGTGAAACGGCGTCTCATCTTTTCCCTCGCTGGCCTGGAGAACAGGAGGCTCATTGTGAGAGATGCTAATTCTGTTTCGGAGGAAACAGTGGCTTGTTCAGCTGGTGAAACCGCAGAGGTTAGTTTTTCTCATTCTGATGTTTATGGCTTCGGATGTTTGATTCTAATGTGAGAGTCAATGAAAACAACACTTGATGTGTTTTATTACAGTTTGAGTCACCTCACTGAACAGATCCAGTATTATGTTAACATATAACTTATGTTAACTTACGTGGCCTGACTGAACTAACGCGATGCTCAATTTCTGAAGGTAAAAGAGGGTCCAAACCGATACTAGCAAGGTGTACCTCATAAAGTGGCCAGTGAGTGTATGTTGACCTTGTGATGATAACTAGTGACCAGCTGAAGGTATGTCATAAGCAGAGATCCAGCTGGAGATCATGTGGATCATTCACTGTGAACCCAGTCGCTCGGAGAAGCTCATGAGATGAATGAAATCACAGCGTTTGCTCTTTGAGAATCGCACTCATATCATGATTTCTGTTTTGATTAATCATGCACTACTTTATAGTGGTTGTCACTACCTGAATGTTTCAGGAGTGTTTTGGTAGCAGAATGGGGTCTCCAATTCTCCTTAACATTTAAAATCCACTCAAACAGAATTGGATGACCATATTTAGCTGCATTATGCGCTCGGCCACTGTGTCCTACAGGCCAAGGAGTCAAATAAGGCCTGTTCATTTTCTGTCATTGTGCAATGAGAATAACAGCTGAGCGATCCAAACGATCCGTCTTAAGAGGCCTGTGCCATCTCCAGTATGCTTTAGTGTCAACATACACGAGCCGAGAGCTGCTGTTACGCCTCTCTAACCCACTCCTGGGTCAAACGTCTGCTCACAGCTCTTCCTGCGTTATACATCACAGTCAGGATATAGCAAGAGCACTTCATAACACAAATATATATCATATACAGTTCCATCCTCCCGGCTCAATCTACTATGCTCCTATATTTCCAAAGAGCATGAAAAGGTTAAAATAGCAGTTAGAGGCTGATGGAGAGTGTTTGCACTCATACGTACCCATCCTGTTCCTATTATGTCATCACAACAGGAATGTTCAAACAGAAAAACAGCGGATTATTTTTGCCATCTGGGCAGGGAAGTCTGACAGGAATAAATGGATAAATGAAACGTCCATGAGACACAAACCAAAACAGGAAAGCATGACTGGATGTTCCACGGCCTTCATAGAAAAACACATTCCCATTGCACTCAAGCTAAATGTTTGCTTTTGACATACAGCCATTGAGTCAATGGAGCGGCCCTGCTGATCTTTGACCTTTGGAAAATATAGATGAAAACATGTTTTGTGCTTTTCTTATGAGTTTTTAATGAGAGACATTACACAAACACTGTATTGGAAGAGGACTTATACTGCCATGCACTTCAGTTGTGCACCGGGTGCGCTAATGAGCAAGTTTACTATCAGAAGAGACAGACATATGGAGCAGGATATGTGATGTAAACATCAAAATGTATTCGTTTACAAATCATGCAATAAAAGTCTTTTGAGCTCACAACATAGTATTATTTGAGAGACTGCATTAAAATAAGTCTTTAACCAATAATCTGGTTCTGTTATTGTAGTTTGTGTGCATAGAATACAATTCTTGGTGTTTTACTGTCGCTAGTGCTTATTTCAGCCGGAAGCTGCAGTGAAGTATATATACATGTGTCTTTGGAGTTGCAGGATGTGTTTAGCTCACTGTGAATGATGTGTTATCAGTGAAGTAGCTGTTGACTAGCAGTGATGGATTTAAACACTCACACATATGGGATTCATGACTGTTTTTGTGCTTTTTTAAATGAGTAAGTGGAAAGTTGTTGTCAGCTCTGGACAATAGGAGGACTAGCATTGGGTGTAAAAGTTTCTAACATTTCCAGCAGAGACAGGATATGACCTTCCTGCCTTCAGATGTATAGCCATAGCCTTCAGACCACGCAGATGAAAACACAATAAAAGCTGATATTTCTAAAGCTGTTTGTCACATGAAGGAAGTGAAATGAATCACAGGGAATGTTTAATGACTGTGTGAACAGATGCGTCACTGAGTGCTTATTACTTTAATTTGCTGTTTAAATGTTTTTAGGATCACTGATTGCTGACACAGGCCTTCATGCAGTGAATGCAGTTGAACACAAACACAGTCTCATGACAATTCATTACTATTTTACACATATTTTAGTGGCTTGTATGATTCACGTGAATGATCTGCATACACCCCAGGGGCAATTAGGTTTAGTGGTGGACTTTCATTCTTATTTTTTAAAAATTGTATGTTTTTGTCCGATTCCCATCGCATGAAATCATCAGCTCATAAACAGCCAGGTTTTCCTGTGAGATGCTCTCAAACTAAACTGGATTCACGAAGCAGCACCCATCTGATTTAACCAGGAACTATCTACTACATATTTAAATGCAGTTAGCATGAATAAAGTAGCCTGATCACAGATTATTCACAAAAGTCTGTTCTTTAGAAATGTTTGTGTTCATTTGACATGTGTTTGGGCTATTAGCTGATTTCTTTACTGAATAATTAAAACCGTTTCCAGTTTTCAGCGCACACATTTCTTTCTTAGTAAATTTCCTCCAGAACGTTCAGATTTAATCATTAGTGTTCCCTTTGCTGGATTACTTTCACAAAATGACTTAGTTCTGCTTCATTTCAGTTTTATTTGCCTTCTTATTTTCAAATATAATATCTACTTTATAGTGTTTTGTAATCAGCATAAGCTCATGTTGTGGTGAAGGCCTGTTTAACTGGACAAGAAGAGGTCAGCTGTTTGTCTTATAAAGAGACCGACTGTTGAACACTCAGATGAGGTTCAGATCACTGCAGGACATCAGCGGCCTGCTAATGTTTCTCACCCAGTTCTAGCAGAAACCTCCAAACGCAAACATCATTTGAGCTGCTAATCACGATCTTCATTAGGCTGTTAAGAGCTTCCTTTGGCATTTTAGATGAAGTGCGTTTCAGTGTGTGGAACAGACTGTCACAAAACACACACGGCTTATTCGGCTCTAATATACACGCACACAGAGGAAAGTCCTGCAAGAGCAGCTGAAGAATCTCATTATCACATCCTTCATTCATGAGGCACAGTGTTTTCCAGCCAGTGTCATAAACTCTGCGCTGCGGGGATTCGTTCACGCGGTTCTGCTGGGAGTTACGGGCGACATGTGCTCAACAGATCACCAAATCCAAGTCCAGGCTCTCCTCAATCCTGAGATGATGATGATGATGGGCAGCTCTGGTGTTTCGAGCTTCCTCTGAGTCCAACACTCTTACAGGAAACGCCTATCACTTATAACTGTCCAGGATTTCATGTGTGTGGAACACCGCATCACCCTGCAATGTTAATGAGATTGTTTATAAAGCTTTATTGTGTCCTGTGAGACCCAATCTGCTTTTACCCCTGGGGAAGAAACACATTTTATTGAGCTGACGACATGGACATGACTTGTTCTGCTGTTCTGACTGAGAACTGATGAGTTGGACATTAACATGGTGTTCAGAAGTGTGGGGTCCGTTCTGCTCATTATGGCTGCATTTATTTGACCTAATGTACAGTAACCACAGTGAAATATCATTACTGTAATGTTTATAGCTATGAGGTGTAGTGGGTGGTCCAGATTGGTCGTCTCAAGCCTTGTCTCAAACA
Organism: Carassius gibelio; assembly: GCF_023724105.1. NCBI lineage: Eukaryota > Metazoa > Chordata > Actinopteri > Cypriniformes > Cyprinidae > Carassius > Carassius gibelio. Next base: position 14,246,578 of record NC_068394.1, read on the forward strand.
CAATCCCAGATGGTACGGTGTCTAAACATATGGCCTCCTCCTTTTCAAGTCGTTCCTGGCTCATCTGTGCAGTTTCATCCGCAGGGAAAATTTGCTGATTCAGATCCGACATGCTGTTGTGGCCCAATATAAGTTAAAGAGACACTAGGTCTTTCATTAGGAGCACGTTTGGCCTCCAGAAGTCGAGGCTAGAGGCATCTTCAGCTCCCAGGCTTCTGCTGGAGGATCCTGACTGAGAGAAAGAGCAATAAAGAAAGCACTTGAGATGTGTTCTTTGATTGTTAAAGCTGTTTGAATGTGCAGTATGTAATAATCTGAAATAACCTCCAGCGGTGTTGATTTATGCTCATATCAAGGCGGTTTCCTTTCCTAAATGTGATTTCTTTAGTAAGCTAATATGCAGAATTTATTGGGCTTGAATGGCTTCATGTGAAACAGCATATTAAATGCAGGGATTTATTTTTAGTTGAAGTAAGCACAGACGAGCGCTCCTGGAAAGCAGCAGTGTTTACTGTAAAGCATTTGGCTGACGGCACGGCAGAAGAAGCTTCATTAATCAAGCGTCCTCGTCCGCCCGCGTGAGGCTCGTGTTTGTGATGGCAGCTCAGGAGATTTCAGTGCTTTGATTATTGAGTGGTTTGCAGGGGTGATCAAGTGTTCCACTGTGGCGTTAGCCAAAAACATGCACATTAGCAGTTCTGTGTCCTTCTGAATCTTTTAATATCGTTAAAATTAAATACAGAAGCTCCAAAATCTCCAAAAGCACCTTGAAGAAGTTCTGTAGAATATTGCATGTCTACTGTAATCATATGCTGTTTTATGTGAGGATCACTATAAAAACAGGCTGTTATTTTCTGACAATATAGATGTATTTATGAGATTCTGTTGGAGAAGCAGTGACTTTGAGATGATGTCTGTTGATTCAGTTCTGGATGATTTGATCATGAATCAGACTGATCTCATTCCCCAGTTCAACTCATTGATTTACTGATTCACTGATTTATTGATTCACTGAATCACTGATTTACTGATTCGCTGATGTACTGATTCACTGATTAATTCATTCACTGAATCACTGATTTACTGATTCACATATTCATTGATTTACTGATTCACAGATTTACTGATTCACAGATTCACTGATTTACAGATTCACTGATTTACTGATTCACAGATTCACTGATTTACAGATTCACTGATTTACTGATTCATTGATTCACTGATTCACTGATTCGGTTGCAGCTGCTCACACGACAGGACATTATCAGTGAATAATGATTAAGTCACATGAGCCCATTTTATGATATTTATATGGTGCTTTTGTGTTCTTTTAGGAGCTTGAATGCAATAATCCTCATTCGTTTGTTAGTGAATTTGTCCGTCAAAACTCAAAGTTTAGTGTTGCTTTTTGAGCAGTATAAAGAGTATTAGAGGAAACGAAGGTAGCAGTGCAGGAGTCATCAGCAGATAGAGGAGGATTCATGGGATTGCGAGGGACCGAGAGTATAATGGGAGCTTTGAGTTTGAGTTGGGCTGGTTTTGTGCAGATTCTCTGAGCAGCTGGACTCTGCTGAACTTTCACTATGAGTGCTGAGATCCTGCAGCAAATCTCTCACTCCTAAAATGAAACAGCCTGGCTAATTTGATGCTTTCACAGGGTTTTAGATGCTTGTTTGGGGGTTTTGGAAGCTGAGAAACCAGCTAAAACAGATCAGCTCCAGATTTAACCAGCGGAGAGTTGCAAACTAAGTTATTTTACATTTCAAGACACTCAAACTGTGCAGATCCAGTGTTTTTACTGATAAATCTCAGGGTGCTAAACCAGACACTTTCCCCTGTGAAAAGCCAATGAGAAATGCTTGTGCTGTAAAGCCTCATAAGTCATTCATAAGCACAGAAAGTCGTCTGACTGCCACAAACCTGTCAGAAAGCTTTCCAGATCATTTGTAGAGCCTCAGGTTTAGCTGTATGTGGCTGGGTTTGAGATTTGTGTGTGGATGCACACGTGGAGCTCAGACACAAGCTGAAGCTGAAATCAAACAGCATCAGCAGTTTCCTCATTAAACACTGAACATACAGATCTGTGAGCCGCTAGCAGCTAAACGCTAGCTCCACGTGTGGAACTAGACCAGCAGCTGTTCATGAATTCATCAATAATTTGATTCAGTGTATATCTGATATATATTAGTAGTTCACTCTGCTCTTGTGAATGTTTGGAGCCGATGATCGCAGGTTCAGTGATCTGGAAGAAGAGCCTCACGAAGGCTGTGTGTGATTGAGAAGCTCTCCCAGCACACACACACACACACACTCAATCCAGACCAGCGCTATAACTCACTGCTCCTCAGGGACCCTTCATGTGTCTTAATATGCTTGTACCAGTGTGTGTGTGTGTGTGTGTGTGTGAAAGAGAGAGAAAGAGAGAGAGAGTGTGTGTGTTCCACTGTCGCGTTAGCCAAAAACATGCACATTAGCAGTTCTGTATCCTTCTGAATCTTTTAATATCGTTAAAATGAAAAAGTCTTGTTCTCCCAGAATGATGTAGTTTGAGAGACGTCTCTGTCCTGTAGCAGAACATCACAGCCTGAACAAGCTCTTAGATCGGCCCACTGTAGTGGACATTAGAGGGTTAAAAACTGAGGCATTCGTTTCCTTGAAAACGGTTTCCTTGAATAGTTATGTAATATTTAAAAGTATTTTTTACATTTTGTAATACTCACTGACATTTTATGAAACCTTAATTTCCACTGCAGTTATTATAGAGCCATGGGATTATTATTTCATATTTAATCAGTACAGTAGCATCCCTTCAGATGTGTGTTTGGAGGATGAGTTTGATCACGAGACACAGGTGTGTGTGTGTGTGTGTGTGTGTGTGAGGACAGCAGGCAGATCCTCAGACCTCTTCGAAGGAATATAAAGCGTCCGCTTGAGTTGTGTTCATTAGGATCCAGTTGAGGCGCAGCATCACCTTATATTCCTCTGTTAAATCTCTGACAAGCATGTTCTGGAATTAATTTTCACGAGAGACGAGAACTTCCCCGAAAGCTTTCATTCCTAACTAATGCTGTATTTATTTAATAAAGGCAGCTTAATTTACTGATATTATCATTGAGCGTGCCATTTTCTCCTTTATCTGAGCTTGACCTTTCCCTAATCTCACCTGCTTTCAAATGATTTATTCTGTGAAATCTGAATCTGTGTTAAAGTGTAATGTATTTCTGTGATGCTCCGCTGTATTTTCAGCATCATTCCTCCAGTCTTCAGTGTCACATGATCTTCAGAAATCAGAATAATATGATGATTTACTGCTCAAGAAACATTTCTGATTATTATCAATGTTGAACACAGTTGTGCTGCTCAATATTTCTGTGGAAACTGTGATGCATCTTATATTATTTAGAAAACAGCTGTATTATACTGTTTTTATCAGATTTGTGGTCAGAGAAGTGTAGTGGTGACGTGCAGAAGAGCTCGAGAGAAGCTGAAGATGGTTCAGTAAGGCTGGCTCAGGTTGGAGCAGATCCTGATGAAGTGATTTCTCAGTGGAGCTGAAGTGAGTCGAGACATGAAGAGAGGAACAGATGTGTCTCCGTCAGTGTGCCATCATCAACACACTCCTTCAGCTCCAGTGTGTGTGGTGTTTGTGTTCCTCAGCGGCTGATATCGGCTCGGTGTCTCTGTGTTTCTGCTTCGTCTCTAAGCAGCCAGCGCTCAGTTCATCAGAAACTGGGAGGAAACTCGACTGGACCCAAGAGATGCTTCGTAGTTTTAGCAAAGAGTCAGAACAGCTGTAGTGTTGCTTAAAAAGAGCATCTTCTGCCAAATATAATCAGTCATCATCACCATAATGAACACACGTAGAATCTGTAACGCTCATTTGATTCATTCACTGTAATAATGCATACAGAATGGATTAACTTTGAAGTTTGCATGAAACATGAAACATTTATGTGGTTTAACCCTTAGATCTGCATCTGTGATGAAAGTGACATCATCTCTGTGTAAAGAGGTTGTGTGTGGTCAGTGTGGTCAACATGCCCCACCAGCAGGACTATAGAGCTCTGGGGAAAATAACAATCATAAACACTGAATCTACAAATTCTGCTTAAAATTGCTTTTCTTCTTTCTTTTTCCCTCACAGTTTTGAGTTAGATTGCAAGATGTAATGTTAAAAAACAGAACTGTGAGATTTAAATGACTAAAAAATAAGAACAAAGTCAGAATTGTAAGAACGCGTGACATCAAATACTACACCAAACAATGACAAACAGTTAAAAAGTAATACATATTATATACATATTGTGAACATAAGTTTTGTTTTGACCCGTAATAAATTGTTGCAGTATTGCATAAAATTACAGTTAAAATAAAATTACCCAAATGATTTGAATTGAAGTCAGTTTTGAAGTTTTTTATTAAACGATCAAACAAAAGCTAAATATGTGTGGTTTCTAGAACCAAGCGCTTCTGTTAGCACTGCTTAAATATTTAGATTGTAAATTGTGTTAGAGACTCATCGAGAGAAGCAGGCAGGAGTGTTTGAGAAGAGACCTCGATCTCCCATGATGCTCCTCTTCAGATAGATGTGAAGGACAGGGAGTTTCTCTTCGAGTGTTTGTGTCTGTAACACCGCTGCACACACACAGAACACACACTCTTACTGTTTACTTCTCATCTTCTGAGAAACTCAATCTTCATGGCTAGTATTCAGATATTCAGATCTACGGCTGGATCATTGAGCAGGTTTTCATGCTGTATTGCGTGTGCTGTTGGTGTTCTGGTGCTAACTCTCTGGTCGTGATGAAGCTGAGGTGAACGGAGGAGGTGAGACGAATTATTGAGATGAAAGTTCACTGAGAACAGAGCTTCACTGAGCTCCTCGCTGGAAAATATCAAACCACAGACATGCTGCTCTGCTTGTTAATGTGCTGCGTGTGTGTGTGTGTGTGTGTGTGTGTGTGTGAGTGTGTGTGTGTGTGTGTGAGTGTGTGTGTGTGTGTGTGTGTGTGTGTGTGAGTGTGTGTGTATGTGTGTGTGTGTGTGCTCAGCTTGATGCTGAAATCTGCAGCGCAGTGTGTGCTTTAGATTTAGTGTGTGATACTGGTTTAGTACTGACTAATGAAAGCACAGCAAAGTAAAGCTGAAGTAAGTTATTCTTTAGTTACATCAAGTTGAGTCAAGTATAGAATGAAACTTGTTTGTTGGGGCAAAATATTAATACTTCTATTGATCAAAAGTGTCAGTAAAGACATTTATAATGTTACAGTAGATTTTTATTTCAGATAAAAGCTGTTCTTCTGAACTTTCTGTTTATCTGTGAATCCTGAAAAATAAAATGCATCACAGTTTCCACAGAAATATTGAGCAGCACAACTGTGTTCAACATTGATAATAATCAGAAATGTTTCTTGAGCAGTAAATCATCATATTATTCTGATTTCTGAAGATCATGTGACACTGAAGACTGGAGGAATGATGCTGAAAATACAGCGGAGCATCACAGAAATACATTACACTTTAACACAGATTCACACAGAAAACAGCTGTTTTACACTGGAGTAATATTACACTGTTTTACTGTAGTTTTGATCAAATAAATGCAGCTTTGATGAACAGAAGAGACTTCAGTCAGAATCTCCATTCACTGACTCTGTGTGTGTGTACAGTGTTTATTGACTAGTGTTGATAGCACTGCTGAAGAACTGATGTGTGTGTGGTGCTCTGACATCAAAGACTCTGGCAGGAAGTGGTCAGTGTGTGTGTGTGTGTGTCTGGAGGGAGAGGCAGGAGCTGGGGATTGTTGGGAGATAAGACTGTGTCCTGAAGCATAGGTCAGCGCTGCTAAAGCTTTTAGACCAAATTTCACCAAATACAAATGTCCTTGTGCTCAGTGGACTTTTCTTCATTGCATAGATTCTGCTCATTTATGTATTCTTTAAGCATTTGGTGTTCATTAGGCGAGATCCTCCAGATTTGCTCCAGTGTTGTTCTCATGGATGAGCTCAGGCCTTACCTCCTCTGAGGCTCATGGGAGCGTCTATAGATTGAGTTTAACACTCCTCCCTGGGCCGGATGATCTGCCAAATACAGGACCTCATTTCGGACGACTGAGATTCTGCTGTGTTTGCTGCTTTCCTCCGTCCATGAGCTCACACATGTGATGTAGTACTAGGTTTACAGTCTTTGCTATTGCCTCAGAATCTCAAACCTCTTCTGAATCTGAGTTTCCTCATCATGTTCACTTCATCGCTTACATTGAGTGTATTACTGTAAACGTCCATCGTCAGCAGTGTGGAGATGTTTGAACCTAATGATGGAGTTTTAAACTAATGATGGAGAAGCCTCTCATCCTCAAACATGATTCCTGAAGGACTGGGTCTCTGTTGAAATTCCTAACTCCGTACGGCTCGTGATGACCTCCTCTGCCCACAGACAGCTCTTCAACCTTTGGTCCATTCCACAGGAGAGAAATGCAATATAAAGTCCTCCTTGTTCCTCATGCTGACCTCAACCCAGCGAGAGCCAATCAGACCTTCAGCTCTTATCCTGGAGCCTTTGATCCTCCGAACTTCACCTCTCAGCTTCATTTCATAAAAACTGTTCCCAAATGTCTTCATACTGGCTAAGTGTTTCCACTAGTTACACAACCGGCTGGTGGAGTCTGATGATTGGAAACATCTATGGAGAATTCACGCTCTGCCAAATGTGCAGAGATATAAATGCCACACAGATATTGGTGTGATCACTGAGTGTGTTCTGATGCATTACAAACCTCTCCTGATGACATGAGGTTATTCGTCATAATCGCTGTGAGATGTGGATATATCCACTGTGACACATACAAAGATATGTGTGTTTTCATGCATACGAAGAGATAAATAGACTTTGGTAGCACTCTACTTGAAAACTTTACATGTAATGCATTATAAAATAATTTTCATGAGTTATTGTAACCATAGTTGTAATAATTATCTGTTCACTGAGAATGCATTAAAACCTGAAGAACAACAGATTTCAGCGCTATAAAGGAATCTTCAAAATATTTGAACACATTTTAACTTTGGTTAAAAATAATTAAGAATACGTAGATATAATGCATTATAATGTACATTTTTAATGAAGGCTTTGAGGTGTTAGCAAAACTTTCAAATGCACATCATTAAGCCTAATATTTACTGTTTATGAAAGATAAAAAGGTCTTGTTACTGCATGCTACTGGTTCTGAACGACTTCTCCGTGTATTTATTCATTTGTTTTGACTGTCTTCGTTCAAACTGCATTCAGATCTGCCTCCATTCCAGTCTTCAGCGTTCACTTTTATAGCTGTAGGTCTGAAAACTCAGTTTCACAGTAATGTGTTCTGGCTATGACTGCACGGAGATGATTTCTGACTTCTGAGGTTAGTGAACTGGATGTGTGTCGCTCACCCAGGTGAATCATCAGTGGTGTACGAGCAGAAGCTGTGTTGTTGTGTGAATGCTGAGACGACATGTCTTGCTGTAGAGTGCTGTTAAACTCCAGCACGTTCCTCGCAGCACATCCATTAGCCACACTAATCTCTTCCAGATGATGGGCCGGTAACAGAGCGGCTGATTGTTAGTGCTTCTCCTCTCTAATGGAGAGCATGTGTGTGCTGATACCAGCTCCGCTGCGTGTGCTCGGCTTGTTTGGTGAAATGTAAATGCTGCTGAAGCGTGATCCGCTGTGGTACAGGAGTTCTGGCAGACGCCGCTGTTTTGCTTTCTCATCTGTGAGGGAAACAATGAGATCTTTCTGAAAACAGAAGGGGTTGACGTGAAGATGCAGGAGCTGCAGGGATGTCTGGAGAAATGTGTGCTAATAAAACTGCAGCACTGCTGGCCGGATCTCAGCTCATAAACAGGAGAATGCATTGTGTGACTATGAAGACTTATATTGCCATGAGTTATAAGCAGGACTGAGACTGTAAAGAAATACTAGAGATGGAAAGATGCTTTTTACGTAGGCACTCATGAAATCTTTTGTTTTGTAAAGCATATGTGGATGAGTTGAACTCTGATTGCTCAAACAAGTGTTTTCAACATTGATAAAAAGATCATGTGACACTGAAGACTGGAGGAATGATGCTGAAAATACAGCGGAGCATCACAGAAATACATTACACTTTAACACAGATTCACACAGAAAACAGAGGATTCACACTGGAGTAATATTTCACTTTTTACTGTAGTTTTAAATGCAGTTTTGGTGATAAATAAATATATACAAATATTGTTTAATGTATACTATACAGTACATGCATACACATAAATGTACATACATGTATCTGTTTTTGTTTATCTCTCTATATATTCTGTGTGTGTGCAGAGCGGGTCTCGAGCGCGCAGCTGGACCTCACCGAGCTCATCGGTGTTCCTCTGCCTCCGTCTGTGGCCTTCATCACGGGCTTCGAGGGCTTCCCGGCGTACAGCTTCGGTCCGGACGCTAACGTGGGTCGTCTGACGCGCTCCTTCATCCCCGACCCGTTCTACCGTGACTTCTCCATCATCGTGACGGCCAGACCCAGCACGCGGCGCGGAGGAGTGCTGTTCGCCATCACAGATGCACTGCAGAAGATCGTCCATCTGGGAGTGTCTCTGGCTCCGGTGGAGGACGGGTCCCAGCGCGTGGTTCTGTACTACACCGAGCCCGGGGCCGCTCGCACACAGGAGGCGGCGTCCTTCAAGATGGGCGATCTGACGGGCCGCTGGGCGCGCTTCACACTGGCGGTACAGGGAGAGGAGGTGCGGCTGTACATGGACTGTGAGGAGCACCACCGCGTCGCCTTCCGCAGGAGTCCAGACGGACTCACCTTCCAGCCCAGCTCCGGCATCTTCATAGGGAACGCCGGAGGAACCAGGCTGGAGCGCTTTGTGGTGAGATAATTATAGTGATATCTTAATTATATGTATCATTCATGTTTTTATTAATACTATTATAAATTTTAGCTTTCTTATTAATAATATTATTTCAATATTATTTTTGTGTGTGTGTATACTGTATATATACAGAGTTCTGGCATGCAACTCTAGATGGCGCAGTCCGATAGGTCTAACTCAATCTGACCTAATGACATCATTATCACATGGAACAGCTGATTGGTTCTCTCCTGTATCAGTAGCCAATGAGCTCGCTGCTCAGCATTCAAATATATGACTAGAGATTACCATAGCAGTGCAGCTTGCTTCAGAAGCCCCCCACCTTCCCCAGCTCCACCTGGGGATTCATGTATTGTATGTATGTAAAAGGAGGTTATTTCATGAATGTTATATTTGCAGGTGCAATATTTCTTACATGCTAACAGCAGCATGTTGTGGATGGATTGGCAGTAGCAAATCTCATTACCATACCAATCCCTCGGAGAGTCTTGACAGAATTTTTATTTATATTTTTAATTAAAGTCTAAATTTTCTTGAAATGGCACAGGGAATGTTTCCTTTAGCTAATAATTAGGCTAATTTGATCTATATTTGGAGCTGATCATAATCAGCTTCCTGTGGTTTGGCTGAATGATGTAATGCTGTTCAGTGGTCAGACTGCTCTGTGATCTCTGTGATCTCTGTGAGGCGTGTGTGGATCTGTCGTGTGTGGATCTGGCGTGTGTGGATCTGGCGTGTGTGGATCTGTCGTGTGTGGATCAGGCGTGTGTGGATCTGGCGTGTGTGGATCTGTCGTGTGTGGATCTGTCGTGTGTGGATCAGGCGTGTGTGGATCTGGCGTGTGTGGATCTGTCGTGTGTGGATCTGGCGTGTGTGGATCTGGCGTGTGTGGATCTGGCGTGTGTGGATCTGGCGTGTGTGGATCTGACGTGTGTGGATCTGGCGTGTGTGGATCTGACGTGTGTGGATCTGTCGTGTGTGGATCTGGCGTGTGTGGATCTGTCGTGTGTGGATCTGTCGTGTGTGGATCTGTCGTGTGTGGATCAGGCGTGTGTGGATCTGGCGTGTGTGGATCTGTCGTGTGTGGATCTGACGTGTGTGGATCTGGCGTGTGTGGATCTGACGTGTGTGGATCTGTCGTATGTGGATCTGTCGTGTGTGGATCTGTCGTGTGTGGATCTGTCGTGTGTGGATCTGGCGTGTGTGGATCTGGCGTGTGTGGTTCTGTCGTGTGTGGATCTGTCGTGTGTGGATCTGGCGTGTGTGGATCTGACGTGTGTGGATCTGTCGTGTGTGGATCTGACGTGTGTGGATCTGGCGTGTGTGGATCTGTCGTGTGTGGATCTGGCGTGTGTGGATCTGGCGTGTGTGGATCTGGCGTGTGTGGATCAGGCGTGTGTGGATCTGGCGTGTGTGGATCTGGCGTGTGTGGATCTGACGTGTGTGGATCTGGCGTGTGTGGATCTGACGTGTGTGGATCTGTCGTGTGTGGATCTGTCGTGTGTGGATCTGGCGTCTGTGGATCTGGCGTGTGTGGATCTGGCGTGTGTGGATCTGGCGTCTGTGGATCTGGCGTCTGTGGATCTGGCGTGTGTGGATCTGTCGTGTGTGGATCTGTCGTCTGTGGATCTGGTGTGTGTGGATCTGGCGTATGTGGATCTGGCGTCTGTGGATCTGTCGTGTGTGGATCTGGCGTGTGTGGATCTGGCGTGTGTGGATCTGGCGTGTGTGGATCTGTCGTGTGTGGATCTGGCGTGTGTGGATCTGGCGTGTGTGGATCTGGCGTGTGTGGATCTGGCGTCTGTGGATCTGGCGTGTGTGGATCTGGCGTGTGTGGATCTGGCGTGTGTGGATCTGGCGTCTGTGGATCTGTCGTGTGTGGATCTGTCGTGTGTGGATCTGTCGTGTGTGGATCTGGCGTCTGTGGATCTGGCGTGTGTGGATCTGGCGTGTGTGGATCTGGCGTGTGTGGATCTGGCGTGTGTGGATCTGGCGTGTGTGGATCTGGCGCGTGTGGATCTGGCGTCTGTGGATCTGGCGCGTGTGGATCTGGCGCGTGTGGATCTGGCGCGTGTGGATCTGGCGTCTGTGGATCTGGCGTGTGTGGATCTGGCGTGTGTGGATCTGGCGTGTGTGGATCTGGCGTCTGTGGATCTGGCGTGTGTGGATCTGGCGTGTGTGGATCTGGCGTGTGTGGATCTGTCGTGTGTGGATCTGTCGTGTGTGGATCTGTCGTGTGTGGATCTGGCGTCTGTGGATCTGGCGTGTGTGGATCTGGCGTGTGTGGATCTGGCGTCTGTGGATCTGGCGTGTGTGGATCTGGCGTGTGTGGATCTGGCGTGTGTGGATCTGGCGTGTGTGGATCTGTCGTGTGTGGATCTGGCGTGTGTGGATCTGGCGTGTGTGGATCTGGCGTCTGTGGATCTGTCGTGTGTGGATCTGGCGTGTGTGGATCTGGCGTGTGTGGATCTGGCGTCTGTGGATCTGGCGTGTGTGGATCTGTCGTGTGTGGATCTGTCGTGTGTGGATCTGTCGTGTGTGGATCTGTCGTGTGTGGATCTGGCGTCTGTGGATCTGTCGTGTGTGGATCTGTCGTGTGTGGATCTGGCGTGTGTGGATCTGGCGTGTGTGGATCTGGCGTATGTGGATCTGGCGTCTGTGGATCTGTCGTGTGTGGATCTGGCGTGTGTGGATCTGGCGTGTGTGGATCTGGCGTCTGTGGATCTGGCGTGTGTGGATCTGGCGTGTGTGGATCTGTCGTGTGTGGATCTGTCGTGTGTGGATCTGGCGTCTGTGGATCTGGCGTGTGTGGATCTGGCGTGTGTGGATCTGGCGTGTGTGGATCTGGCGTGTGTGGATCTGTCGTGTGTGGATCTGGCGTGTGTGGATCTGGCGTGTGTGGATCTGGCGTCTGTGGATCTGGCGTGTGTGGATCTGGCGTGTGTGGATCTGGCGTCTGTGGATCTGGCGTGTGTGGATCTGGCGTGTGTGGATCTGGCGTGTGTGGATCTGGCGTCTGTGGATCTGGCGTCTGTGGATCTGGCGTGTGTGGATCTGGCGTCTGTGGATCTGGCGTGTGTGGATCTGGCGTGTGTGGATCTGGCGTGTGTGGATCTGGCGTGTGTGGATCTGTCGTCTGTGGATCTGTCGTCTGTGGATCTGTCGTTGGATTGAGTGTTCGGTTCTTTGGTTCTGATGGAGCTTCTTCATGAGATGCTGTTTTAGCTGTTTTAGAGTCAGGAGGGATTCTCTTTAAACTCATCCTCAGGATTCAATTAGACAGCAATGCCATAAACCACATGACAACACATTAATCACAGTTTATTACAATTCTTTTTCAGTGTATTAAATGATTATTTGTTTGATAAGCATGGTTGTGCATGCTCCGTACAGAAAACAGCGAATGGCATGTTGTGTACGGTCTCTGAAGCGATGAGCAGCTGAACATACGTCGTCACACAGACGCCACAGATCACATTGATCTGTGGCTCATTCACGATCTGAACAACATTAGACAACATCAGCCGCTCCACGAGACAGACAGCGTGGCAGTCCTACACCAAAGAGACGTGTGTCTTAATGTCTTTCCCTTCTCAGACCCTTGAGTGCAACAGTTTACCATTCCCCTTCTGTTTTCCCCTTAAACAGGAAGAAAAACATTATACTTATATTTCATTTAACATAAAACTTCTTCATTTTCTCTGATCATGTCATTTCAAACCTGCATGACTTTCTGTCTTCTGTAAAACACAACAGGAGCTGTTTAGCACAATGTCCACGCTGCTGTTCTCCATACAGAGTAAGCATACACTAGCGGCAGAAAAGAACCATCAAAGTGATTATTATGACTGTAATATTGCTGTTAGATGATGGGTGTTAGTAGATGACACACGTCATGTTTGAAACTCAGCGCTGGTCTCATTGCTCTGATCAGTCGATGGTTCTCGTCTCGTGCCTCATGTTTGTGTGCTTCATCCGCTCTAGAATGTTCTTTATCCGCATTCGTTTTATCAGAAGAAATATAAATAAAAATCAACCCATATGTTTGTTTTTATGTTCAAAAATGATACTTCTAGCTCATGAGATAATAGCGCTCACATCAGGAGCAGCTAAACAGATATTATTATTATTTTTGACCAGCTGTGTTCTGTAGTTTCTGAGAGTTTTATAACTTGCATTTTCCTGTTTCCAATAAGGTCTGATGTTTTATATGCACTTATCTGGATTATTTTAGCCCAGTAAGGTTTCGATGTGGACAGAGTTTCTCTTTACATGACTGATTCAGACTGAAACAGAAGAGATCGTTCATATCACTTGTTGCTCAAAGCACGTCCTGATTTTGCCAAGTCCGATGTGTTCCTAGGTCAACATATTTTGTTGACCCTGGAACAACATTTTACTCCAAAAAAATATTCTTAACCATATCCCTACACCTAAACCTAACCTTAACCATGAGTAATCCCTAAAATCAGAGGAAATGATAGATGAATGACACTGATGTACAAGCACCAAACACTGATTTTAAGCATAAACTTCACATAATCTATAAACTGGTTCTTCAAATCTGATTGGTTAATCACGATGTTGTCCCAGGAACATGTCTCACTTGGTAAAATCAGGTTCTGCTTGCTCAAAGGTCAAGACAGAAGGTCATGGCACAGGATTTTGCAACAGGGTTTAATCTGGAGCAGGATCCTCACAATAGCACATTTTTTGTGAGGGTGAAAGATTTCCCAACACAATCTCAACATACTGACCGACAGAAAACAGTCTTCAGTGTGATGTGCTTCATACAGCGCTGCTCTTCTGTCGACTGCACACCCATGAGATGTTGCTGCAGTAATGTGATGCATCATTTTAATGTGAATAGAAAGGATATTTTAAACACAAATCTGAGTTAAATTCCCTCTTTGGAAGAATACATCAGGTTGCAGAGTTTGAGAGGCGCTGCTTTGAGTTCTCCCACAGGTTTTGGATGAAATCCCCTCAATCTTGTGTGTGTTGTAAGTGTTCGTGACTCAGATGCTGGATTGGAACAGGATGAAACATCAGTGACTCAGAAGTTTTGCTGAATATTGATGGAGTTTGTTCGTATCGCTGGAGGCACACGATCATGATCCTGCTTCACGGGAGGCTGAAGGTGACTTCTGATTCACACAGATGCAGACAGACAGACAGCGGTGGTCAGATGTTCAGAAGCGTGACTAGCGGTTAGCATAGCTGCTAGCTGAGTCAGTCTGGCAGGAAGCACAGGCTAATCAACATGACTAATTGAAACACAGATGCTGGAGGCCGTGGAAAACACCGAGGGATTTCAGCTGCTGCAGATTCCTTCACTTCTTTGGGCTTTAACATTGCTCTGTTCTGGGTTTTTTAATTGGAAATTGTATGAAATATTTTAAATTACACCATTCTGTAGGTAGACCAGATGAAAATTTGTATTATTTGACAGTACATTGTGTCAATGCATTAGGAATCATTACAATCAAATAAATCATGACTATAAAATATTAAGCATGAAGAAAAAATATGTAATAAAAAAAGAATAATAAATACATAAGCCTGAATATTAATGTAACATAAAGGCTATAGGTTTTAATTTGATTGATTATGATTGGGCTTGTTGGTGTCTATCAAAGACACTGAGAAAACACTGACCTCAGCTTTAACATGCACAGAGGTCAAAGGTCAAGAGCTGAGGTTGACCATTCATGTCAGATAAGAGCATGTGGAGCACAGACTGATGTGTGTCGCTCTCCTAATTCTGTGTGTGTGTGTGTGTGTGTGTGTGTGTGTTCATCTGATAATCAGTTTCAGGCTATTAAGGACTGAAGAGTAAACATTTACCGAAATCTCTCTCTCTCTGTGTGTGTGTGTGTGTGTGCAGGGCTCGATCCAGCAGCTGCTGTTGTCGGCGGATCCCAGCGCTCCGAACGAACAGTGTGAGGAGGACGATCCTTACGTGAGTGTCAGCACATCCATATCAACAGCATATACATACATAAAACATACATCAATAGGTCAAATATAATATAATATGACACAGAATCAGAAGCTCCCCAAAAAAATAATAATAAGAAGAATTAAAACAAGAAATTCTGATCATCAGCCACAGAAGGTCATGTTAAATATACGCATTAATGATGAGATCTCCTTTCCTTTCAAAATATAAAAATAAGGTTAAAATTATATTTTTTGTCCATTTTTGCGTATTTTTTAAAATGTTTTAAAATTATAAATACATATATATACTGACATGAGTTTAATCCAGCTGTGTTCATATGACAGAGCAGTTAGTGACACTCCTGCTTCAGAACATGAGTGTGTGTAGTCAGTCAGCAGCTCACTAGCACTAGCATTATCACTAGCACTAGCATTATTACTAGCACTAGCACTAGCACAGCTGGTGTAAGAGAGACCTCTAGTGGTCACAGAAGCACATCACAGCTGCAGTGCAAAGCAACACATTTCCTGCAAAGCTCTGGTTTTATTCAAGGATTTGGTTTCAGATGCTTTACCTTGGACATGTTGTGAAATGTGTTTTATTTGTATGTTTTTTTCATCATTGCTGCTTGTGGAATTGTTTTAGTTTACTAGTTTTTTTTGGTCCATTCTTGTAGTTTTCAATGTGGTATATAAATGAAAGTGAGTTAATATTCATCATGTGTCTCCAGACACCTAATGAGCAGGAGATAACCTCTGACTGCATCATTTCAGGCGTCTGGATTCGGCAGCGGTGACGACATCTACGATGACACGGAGACACCAAACGAGGTCAAGAAAGTGATTGAAGAGAGAGAATATACCATGGTGAGGGACACTTTTCCTCCATCAGAAATCACAAACCATTTCCTTTGTCTTTAAGACATTCAACTTCAGATTATGAGTACATCTCCATTCAATGTCAGCTCATTATGACCTGTTACTAAACCAATCAGGGGTATCATCTGCAACCCTAAAAATGAAATCATCAGTGTACGCAGAGTCATTTTATCTACTTGTGATCCATTCTGCAGAAAATCCAAAGAGCAATGGCTTCAGCTTCTCAAGAGTTTTCCTGGAATGACTGTATTAATGCAGATTTGTAGTTCACAAAAAGGGATTGGTAGGAATCCAGACAGACTGCAGAAATTAAATTCCTGAGTTCTAATCGCTCACAGATTTCATCACCGCTGCAGTCAGGGCCACTGGTCTGTAATCATCGAAGCGAATAATATTCAGCTTTTTTTGGCGCTGGAATAATACCAGCTGCTTTTAAGCTCTGCATCATGTTAATGAGCGGTTTAATATCTGAGTGAATACTGGGGCTAGGAGGTCTGCTCTCCACTTTCCAGCTGGAGTCTGAGCCGGCTTGTATTCCTCTGATCTGAAGGAAGACCCTCCATCATACTGATACTCAGATCCACTGTAGACCGCATCAACTTCATCAGGCTCCAGACGTCTCCTGACACCATGACTCGTTTTAATATACACTTGTAACTTCCTTTTGTCTTTTTAATAGCTTTTGATGACTTTATGAAGCTCTTTATCCCCACTCTTAAATGCCTTGGGCTTCTCCCTGCATAATATTTTAATTTCCTTATTAAATCATGGCTTATTATTGTTGTATATGGTAACAGACCTTGAAGGAACTTTAAATATTGGTCCATTTTTTCATATTTTTGATGGTAATTATTTTATAATAATATAAATGCTACTATTTATCTAAATAAAAGGCCTAAGTAGCAATGGCAGGGTCTCTAAATGTGTGGAGGATCAGTTCACGATACTATATGATATGATATGATATGATATATGATATGATAAGATATATGATATGATATGATACTATATGATACAATACGATACAATATGATATGATATATGATATGATAAGATATATGATATGATACTATATGATACAATACGATACAATATGATATGATATATGATATAATAAGATATATGATATATATGATACAATATGATACTATACAATATGATTTGATACTATACGATACTATATTATATATGATACGATACGATACGATATATGATATGATATTACTGTATATTCATTTGCTGTTTGATTTTTAGCCTGAGGATATAGAGAGTGGTCCGATGAGAGCGCCACCTACTGAGTCTCCCTCGTCCATCACTGAGACGGATGATGAGGACCTGGAGGAAGGCTCTGGAGAGGACATCATCATCAGCAGCGGTCCAAAAGGTGAACACATCTTCAGATCAGTCCCTGTCTGTCTTTTCAGCAGCCGTTTGTCATAATTTCCTGGACACAGAGTTTACATGACAAGCTTTTATGGATGCTGATATCATCTGATTTCTGGAGATTGTTCAAATGCATTTATTAGCTTTCATCATGATATCTGATATCTGTTTTTCTATGACTCCAGAGCCGATCAGATCAGAAGGAGCTTTGCAGGACAGAAATGTGAGTCCATCTCTCTCACAGATTCAGTTTTGCTCTGTCAGGTCTTCTCCGCAGCTGACTCCCTTGTGTTTTCTCAGGTCATCACCATGCAGAAAGGAGAGAAAGGAGAGCGAGGTCCCCAAGGCCCTCCAGGACCTGCAGCTCCACACACACCAGGAGAACCAGGGCCCCGGGGCCCTCAGGGGCCAGCAGGACCGCCTGGAGAACCAGGACAAGACGGCCAGCCTGTAAGTACACCAGAACCAGAGTGAAGCACACCACATCTTCAACCATCACTGTGTGTTCTCTTTTTGTTTTTTCCATATTTTCTTTTTAATAAAAATATTTAAGTATAAAAAAGATATATAATATAATATAGGGGTGACCCCATATAGTCAATGATTCGATGCTTCAGGAGGTAGCTCAATGTTTGATTTCACTTAGAGTTAATATACAGCCTATTGTGATAAAGCTATAAATAAAAATCTGAAAAGAAAACATCTTCAAATAAATATTTTAAAGGACGTGAATAAATCCAGCCACCTCTATAGCTTTATGTTTCTGTCACGACCGGGATACAGGAAGACACAGAGAGAGATCCAAGTGCGGGTATGTCACTTATTGGGGGGTAATCCAGAGAGTAAACAGTCCATGCAGGGGTCAAAACCAAAGAGCAATCCAGATAACATAAACTTGACAAGGACACAAGGCGAAAACAAGACTTGAACGGACGTGAAATATCAAACAAGGACTCTGTGCCACATACTAAGACAGATAGGGTATAAATACACAGGGAGATGACAATGCTAATGGGGAATTGACTGAGTGCAATGATTAATGATTAGTGACTGCTGAGTGCAATGCGAAGACAGAGAATGTGGGGAATGTGGTTCAGGAAGTGACAGACACCATGGGGAAGGAGGACATCTAGTGGTTACCCAGGGAACACAAACCAGACACTGTGACAGTTTTACTCTCCGTGATCTGTGAGCGACAGAGGAGCATCTTGGCAGGGATTTAAACTTCTCCAAGACTCAAACTGACACAGGCAGAGACTGGATTTTCAAAACAGAAATGCAGAACATTAATAACTACTGTCATATAGGCTAACTTTATAATGAGAGCATTGTTGTAAAAACAGTGAATTGTTAGGGTTTTGCTGACGTTTAGTGTTAACTATCTTTAATCAAAACAAACAACATCAATTCGTATCTGCGAGGCATTCGTGACTCATTTTCCTGTGTGTTAATGTCAGTAATTATGGCTGTCCAATGACTTGACTCAATGTATTTTGCCCCACCCCCAAACATATGATTTGACTATCAGTCGAATATCGGTAAGATTTGAAGATTTGGCTATGAAAATCTGCAAAATGCTCCGGGTTGCTATCGTAACCTAGGTTCCCTGAGAGTGAGAACGAGACATGATGGAGATAGGTGGAGATAAGCCAATGAGCATCTAAAACCCAGGTATACAGATTTTGCATATCTGGCCAGTACTAACAAAGGCTGCGCTAAGTACAGGGCAGACAACAACAATAACATAGGGCTGCGCAGAGTAATTTCTGTGCTAGGCTGCAACACACATGATTAGAGGTATAAATAAGTCACTCAACGACAGCACTCGAGAGGCTAAGGACTGAACGTCCAGCTTGTAGAACCTGGTGAAGGTATTCTGAGAAGACCATTAAAGAGATATGCTTTGCAGCTGTAACTCATTCTCTCACACACATGTTCTAGAGTCTGTCACATGTTCACACACTTAATGAGCTGAACCTCTTCTGATCATGTCTCAGAGCACAGGAAATGGAGACATGGTCAGATATTGAGCTGCACTGATGTTGGTTCTGTTCTCTTACAGGGTGTTCCTGCCAAAGACGGAGCTCCGGTGAGTGACTTCCCTGTTTCTGTGTGGAGACTGTGTGTCTGATGGAGTCTTCAACTGCTGAACATTTGACCAGGAAAAAAAACAAACATATTTACCACATATTGGCCCTGTTATACACATAAGGGGAAGTCATGGCCTAATGGTTAGAGGGTTGGACTCCCAATCGAAGGGTTGTGAGTTCTAGTCTCGGGCCGGCAGGAATTGTGGGTGGGGTTAGTGCATGAACAGTTCTCTCTCCACCTTCAATACCACGACTTAGGTAAGGCATTACCTTAGCAAGGCATCGAACCCCCAACTGCTCCCCGGGCGCCGCAGCATAAATGATGAACACTGCTCCGGGTGTGTGCTCACAGTGTGTGTGTGTGTGTGTGTGTGTGTGTTCACTGCTCTGTGTGTGTGCATTTCGGATGGGTTAAATGCAGAGCATGGGTCACCATACTTGGCTGAATGTTACTTCACTTTCACTTTCATATAAAGTTTAAATCACAAATTTAAAGTGTTACATCCTATTTAAAGAAAAAAAATAATAAATTAATAAATAAATCTAAACATCAAAAAAATAAAAAAGGAATAAGAAGCATTTGTTAAGAAAAAAATCTATTTTTATTCATTAGTGCTGCATTAAATTGCTCAAAATTGACAGTAAAGACAGTTATAATGTTACAGTAGATTTCTATTTCAGATAAAAGCTGTTCTTCTGGTCGCTGTTTTTACTGTATTTTGATCAAATAAATGCAGCACTGAACAGAAGATACTTTTTTCAGAAACATTTTTAAAACTTTAGTAAGTATTGACTTTTTTGTTTTGTTTTTGTAAAGTTATCCTTGCTATATAGCCTTTGTGAAAGCTTTGCTTTTGGATGTGAAGTGAAACAGCTACAGATTTATTTCTAGCAGCCTTGGGATGTGGAAATAGAGATGGAAATGCTTTATGTCCATGAACTGGCTGTGGCCAGACTACTCTGAACTCAAGCTCAGCATCGAGCCTGTGTTTGCTGCAGCAGTGGTCTCCGCTGGACGCTTCCCTCACAGAAATACACACTAATGCTTTACTAACTGGAATCAATGCCTCATTATTAGTGATTCTCGGCCAGTGAATTGTTGCTCGGTGTCGGTGGTCATCTGAGAACGTGAGGACCTGATTAAACCACCGACACACATCTGTGTGAGAGATTCTGCCTTATTCTAGACAAAACTAACATGAACGGCTGTGAGCATTTGCTTTGTTTTACTCTCTTTCTATCACGTACAGGGAGAGACTGGACCTCCGGGATTCCCGGGCCTTCCTGGAGATCCGGGTCCCAAAGGTGACAAGGTATGACACACACTGGCTGATTATATTTTATAATATCATGCCTAACAGACCTATAGACTCTGTCCGTCAGGTTTCAGAAGTGAACTCTCCATTCATTTTCTTCATAGGGAAACTGTTATTTTACTACAACAGACTCGTTATGAGCTCCAAGTTTGTTAATTGATGGCATATGCTTTAGTTGAAGCCATTAGATCATTATTTTTACTTATTTTAAATAATCAAGTTTCATTTTAGGAATTTGCAGTGAAAACTACATTACCCATGATGCTGTGCAGAGAGCTGCGGCGAGCAAAGTAGCTCCGCCCACTGCCATAATTCATGGCCAATCGAGTCTAACTACGCTCTCAAAATACTGAAATATTTGTACATATGAATACACATTTTGCAACAGACTTAAAATATATCGGTTTTTGCAGAATATAATCAACATCTTATCAGTATAGTTACATTTTTCTCCATTGTTTTTCATTTGATTCATATCATTCCCGATGCTTCATGGGATTGTAGTTCTTCCTTCAATCAACCATTAATGTCACAGTCTTGTGTTTTTTTGCCTAATGTTGTGATTCTCCTCCTAACTGGTTGGTTTGCTTCGTGGATTGTAACGCTTTAGTAAAGACTTTTTAAAATCCCCGTGTTAAAAGTGAATGAGATAAGTCTTGCACCAGTGAAGCTGTGGGCGGCACCCATGCACTACTGACTGGATGAATATGGGCCAATCAGAGCAAACGATTCACTGTTTCCTGGCTAATGCTTTGATAGGGCGATCCTGGTGTGGGCATCCCGGGACCGCCTGGACCTCCCGGACCGCCAGGGACATTCAAGTATCCGGTGTGTACCATGATAGGTTACGTTCATATTGATATAATTGTGTACACATCATAGCAGATGTGCTGACTGTGAAGTGATGTTTGCATGATCAGGGCGGCATCGACGGCTCCGGGTCAGGCTTTGTGGATGAGGACAGTGAGACAGAGCTGATACGGGTCAGTTATTACACTCACTTCATCATTTAACTCTTTAATTCTGGACAAAAGTAGACACGTGGTATTCTTCTGTGTAAGATGGATGGAGTTTGGTACTCAGATTAATAGTTTGTGTTTTTGACTCGCACCAGGGTCCTCCAGGGCCACCGGGGCCACAGGGCCGTCCAGGACCCCCGGGCCCTTCTGTGGGAGCTCAGCCGGGGCCGACCGGTCCTCCTGGAGCTCCTGGAAGAGACGGGGAGACGGGGAAGCCTGGACTCCCGGTGAGTGAGGATCAGAAATCAAGCCATACAATACTTCAATTTAATATCATACAAATATACACTACCATTTTTTATACTAATATTTAAAGGGGTCATGACATGGGTTTTTTTATTTTATTATTATGGTCCCCTAGGTGCAATTATAGTATTACTATAGTTAAAAAAAAAAAAAACTTTTAAAATGTAGTGAATTATGACATTTTCCCACCCTGTTTCTCATCCTTTGATTCAAACAGTCTGTTTTGGGTTGTTTCCCCTTTAAGAGTTCAGTGTTAACGCCCACTGTTATGATTGGCTAACGACATTTGACGGAACATTTGCGGATTGAGCGTAACTGTTTAGTAGCGAGTGATGCATTCGAAGCGATGGCTCTTGCAATGATAAAACCTTATATGTTTGAGCCGGAATCAGATGAGGAATCAGAGGAAAATGAACCATCACCACAACAACGAAGACTGGATCAGCCCGTGTCCACATGGAAAGTGAAACTATTTTGAATTAATAAAAAAATTGTAACCCGAGACACTTGAAAACGGTTTATTGTTGCATAATTATTCTATAGTTTAATATGCTAACAGTTCAACATTATTTACCTAATTTCAATGAAATGATAGGGTGTACTGCGGACAAAAATGCATGCACAGGCCATATTTGAAGATGCAGCATTGATAAGGCAACATTTTTAATCTTCTATTACATGTAGGCCTACTAGAAAGGCGACATATTTTCAAGATTCTCTTATACAAATAAACTGCATCCATTTTTCCCTGACGTCAGGATCTTTCGGCAGCGTATTCAAAGATGTTGTTTGTCCACAGCCAGGAACAGCACATCTGCGTGGCATTGTAATTTTCCTGTACACAGACCCACTCGCTGTCCGTCGACTGAACACTTGTGAGGCGCGCAGCGCGACAATGATCCGAAATGAGCGTAGTTGTCTTGTGCTGGAGGCGGTCATATGCAAATGGTTGGAACGTCACTTCGCACCGTGACGTCACTTCTTACCATGGATCCAGAACGAGCTGTATTTAGAGCTTGATTAAATAAATGGCTCGTTTATAATGGGGAGGACGTCTTAAGCTATGAAACTTGCAGGACGTTTTAATGGTACAAAGACCTCTTATATTCCAAAAGATCAAGGCAAATTTGGTTTCTCATTTCATGACCCCTTTTTAATATATTTATTCATAACTGAATCAAAAGTGACAGTAAAGACATTTATAATGTTACAGTAGATTTCTATTTCTAATAAAAGCTGTTCTTCTGAACTTTCTGTTCATCTGTGAATCCTGAAAAATAAAATGCATCACAGTTTCCACAGAAATATTGTGCAGCACAACTGTGTTCAACATTGATAATAATCAGAAATGTTTCTTGAGCAGTAAATCATCATATTATTCTGATTTCTGAAGATGGTGTGGGAGGTTCAGTGTTGATGAGGTTGTGTGTGTAAGAACGCGAGGGACAGTCAGTGAACACAGGACTTTTATTTTGGCAGAGCAGGTGTTGATGGTCCTGATGGACTAGACCCAGGTCTGTGTTGAGGGTGATTGAGGACTGGTTTAGTGGGGCTGGATCCTCTCCTGATGTTAAACTCAAACCACAGACCAAAGGCACCTCATTCTGACCGAGCGCTTCTGCTTTCATCACTCATCCTCCTGAACCCCGTCAGACTCAAGTGTTTGTGTGACTGGCTCATGTCAAAACATGACACACTTCTTGTCAGCAGTTTGATAAAATACATGCAGTAGTTTTTAGCAAAGCCCCATACTTCACTCTACTGTAGAAGCGTGTTCCCAACATGGGATAAAAATACAAAATCAACTGTGTCTTTATTTTACAAATCTGACTTTTCTTCTTGCAGTAAAACAATGGCAGAATAGCAAAATAAAGTCAGAATTGAGACTTAACATCTGCCAATTCTGAGTTTATATCTATTTTGTAAGTTCTGATTCTCACAAATCTGTTTTTCTTTTCTGCAAGTGGAATAGACTCATTTTTTAATTAAAATGTAATATAAAAAAAAAAAAGTTTAATAATTCTATATCTGAGTCAATATATATACAAAACTACAGCTAACTTCCTGTTTCCTGCTGAAACAGCTCACGCTTCTCCTGAAAGACTGATCAATATAAGACTAATAACACTTGAGTCAAGAAATGAGATGATACCATACGACAGTTATCATCTCTCGCCATTTGTGTTGTATTTATTATTAATATCTGATATATGCAGGAGGTCCTTATGTGCTGATTTCTCTCGTTTTAGGGTGAGAATGGGCGAGACGGTCAAACAGGCAAAGACGGAGAGAAAGGACAGAAAGTAAGATCTCTGAATATAAACATGGCTTTTCCCAGGGGGATATTCTCTTGAGTTTATATTTGTCCCGTGTTCCTCTCTTGCTGTGTTTGAGCGTTCAGATGCATGATTATTACACGTTTACCTTCCACATGTCTTTTCCAAGCTCATAATGTCCTGATCTTCAGCCTCGTCTCGCTGCAGAATCAAACTGTGATTTTGACACCTCTCATGTTTTTTGGCAGGGTGAAGCAGGTTTACCTGGACTCATGGGACCCAAGGTGAAGTCTGTTTCAGATCAGCTCCTTGTCTTCTAGATTAATGTCTTCAAATGATGAGATGTTTTAGTTTGAAGGCTGTGGATGATTGTAAGTGATCTGTGTGTGTCAGGGTGATGCCGGTCAGCCGGGGCTCCCAGGACAGACGGGATCCGAGGGCCCCAGGGGTCAGCCGGGTCCTCCAGGGCCTCCAGGACAGGGCTTCAGCTTCGACATGATGGTGTGTTCCACAGACCTCCAGAGGGGTTTATTTCTTTGTTTGCTTTTCTGTTTTAACCATTTGTTTATTTCCACGTGAGCGCTGGCTGTTTCATTAAAGGAGTACAGGTTTGTATTTCACATGTTCTCCTTTCGTCTGGAGAACTGAGAGCTCTTGACAGTGAGTCTGACGCTTGTGTCTCCGGTGGTCTTAGCCTCTGTCTGTTCTGTGGCAGGATCTGGAGGGCTCGGGTCTGGATGGAAGCAGTGGTTTCAGACCGGTTCTGCCCAGAGGACCACCTGTACGTACATTCACATTCACTGAGCTTCTCTGGCTCTTACAGCTGAACCGCTGCTCATTCTCCTTATATTCTCATCCTCAGGGTCTGCCCGGGCTCCCAGGACCTCCAGGACCACAGGTACATGCACAGCACACAGAGAAATCTGGCGTGATCTCTCAGTACTGTATATAACATGATAGGGTGTCTGTTAAGTGATTTTTACCTGGCATTACCTGGGAATCAATATTTAGACCATGCATGTTTGTCTAAACCTTTATTAGTGTTAGAGATGCTTTAGATTGAACTGAAATGAACCCAACTCTACACTTTCAGGGTAAAGAAGGAGCCGTCGGTCCTCCGGGTGTTTCAGTGAAGGTCTGTGCTCCTCACACACACACACACACACACACACACACACACACACACCTGTTCCCCATTAGCCCCAGTTCTCCTATCTTCAGCACATCTGTAAGGGTCAGTGAAAGCATCTCAGGCTTTGAACTCCTTCAAAATGTAATTCAAAGTAAATCTGATCCCACTTAATATAACAGAAGTAAAATTGGTCCCATGTTTAGTGGCAAACATACTATCTGATTAATAAAGCTTCACAAACTCATAGAAATTCTGCACAGGATAACTATTTTGTACATGATTTATTATATGCTATATAACTATGATAAAACGTATGATACTTGTTTGTGCAACACAGACATTCATGTAGCATCAGATGTAGTGTTTAATGTTATAATAGTGTGTAATCATGTCTCCACCAGGGGGAGCCGGGCGCTAGAGGAGGCGATGGACAGCCTGGCTCATCTGGACCTACTGGGCCACAAGTAAATATATCAAACTAAATAGGCTGAATAAAATTATAGTCATTGTATTTCCAACAATTTATAGATCCTTTCTGCTTATACAATTCAGGAATTCATTTTCTGTTTTGTAAACCTTTTCAGGGGGAAAGGGGAGAGAAAGGTGATATGGGTCAGAAGGTTTGTATCCAAATCATATTAGTGACGCGTCTCTCTCTGAGCATCAGCGTGTGTGCCGGGAGTTAATGTGTTTGGTGTTTCAGGGAGAGAGAGGTCAGGATGGAATCGGTTTACCTGGACCCCCGGGGCCCCCTGGACCGCTCATCAACCTACATGAGGTCCTTTAACATTTATGCATTTAGCAGACTCTTTCATCCAAAGTGACTTACAGTGCTCAGGCTATACATTATTTCATCAGTGTGTGTGTTCCCTGGGAATTGAACCCACTACCTTTTGGGCTGTACACACAATGTTCTACCACTGAGCCACAGGAACACTTACTCCAGAATTAGTTTACAATGTCACACTGGGTTGATTTTGGAGATGTACTGTAGATGCTAATTTCATTTTTAGTTAACTCTGCCCTGTATTTCCATCCTCAGTTGATGCTGAATGACACTGAAGGAATCTTTAACCTCTCACAGATTTTTGAAGCACAAGGACCATTGGTAAGAATCCACTCCCTAAACCTTCTCGTCTGTATGTTCATCATTAAGCTTTATCCACACCAAACCAGGGGCATCTTTTTGTTCATGTGTATACAGTAATCCTGAAGTGCAAAGTTAATTCACAAACCAGAAATGAAAACGGCAAATCTCAAAACACAAAAGGTCAGAAAAGACAACTGCAAACTGGAAACGACAAAGCAAATCTAAAAACAGATTAAGTAATTCAGAAAAAAACAACAATGAATCAGAAAATATGATGGTGAACCAGAACAGTTAATTGTCAAGACAGCAATGAATCAGGAAGCATAACAATGAATAAGGAAACACACCAGCAAATTATAAAGGTGTATTTAGGGTATATCAAGCCTGCTGACCGGACAGATACAGTGTAACACACTTAATATGAGTGTTGGACCTATCGCTGAACATGATCGCTGTCTGACATTCTTCAGCCATTCTGGATGTCATCTTGCTTTATTATTAATAATAATAATAATAATTCCTTACATGTATAAAGTCATTATGAAGTTAATTATAATGAAGATTATCTTTTAAAGTCAATGAATGAACTCCAGATGGAAATGCAATTAAATTTAAAACTCACATTTAACAAAAATATAGTGGTGGAATATAAATTCGGCAGAAGATCAACAAGCATGAAATATCAGTTGTCTTGAAATATGGCTGTCATCTTATACTTGTAGTTTTGCCCATAGTATTCCAACTATTATTGTTCAGTATATTTCTCGCTTCTCTTAATTCCTAACTGCTTTCATTCTATTGCAAAAACACAAACAGAAACGCTGAAGATAGACAGTGTAGATACGGTACAACAGCTGCTCAAACCACACACTCGCTGCACAGAACACACAGCAATGTAAACACACCGCGCTTTAATTGCATTATTTACAACAAGTCATTGAGTCGCCTGTGTTTAAAACACATTATGACACATTAGCTTTGCTTTATTGTGTAATTTACAGGCACTGACGAGCAGAAGTGAAGTGAAATAAACTGAGATCTGCGCAGCATGTGAAAGATTCCTCGGAGCAGAGCTTACACTTCTTTAGATTTTATGATACATCACACAAATCCATTATAGCTTCCAAACGTGTGTGTGTTTGAGATTATATCCCAGACGCATTAAAACACTCTTTGTGATGGTCTCAGTGGAACATTCAAGTAGAACAGTTACTGAAATGAAGGATGTTTAGAAGTTAATGTGAGTAATTAGAGCTGAAGCCTCGGTTTGAGGAGCAGGAATATGTGTGTGGTTTCTGCACTTCAGAAAATGCTTACATTTACTTCAAGAGTTAATTATCTTACAGCAGCACTGACTATATTATTATGTTTTATCCCACCAGGGACCGAGGGGTCCGAAGGGTGATACCGGGGCCCCGGGGTTTCAGGGGCCTCCAGGATTAAAGGTAAGTTTGGAGATGTGTCAGTACAGCAGGTGTGTATGTGTGTACACACACACACACACACACACACACACTGTGTGTGTAGCTGCAGAGGTTTGTGTGTGTTTCATAGATTATAATCGGAAGTTCTTGTCGTTGCTGAACATGGAGAGAGTGTGTTTTTAACTCAGCTGTGTGTGTGTCACTGGTGTGTGTGTGTGTAGGGTCAGAAAGGCGAGCCGGGGACAGTGTCTGGAGTTCATGCGCCGCAGGGACCCACAGGACTGAAGGTCACTCATGCGTCTCTCAGCTCCTGATCTCTCACACTTCTACAGTGTTTATGTGATGCCCTTCTGTGTTTGTGTGCTTCTCAGGGAGATCGAGGCGTTCCTGGACCTCCGGGGCAAACGGTGAGAGGAAGATGTTCAGACTCTCGTACTCAACTTTGACTCTTATTGTTCATCAGGAATGTTCCAAATAAAAGTTTAGAGGAAGCGTTTTAAATTAATCCCATCAATTATCAGAAAAATATAGTTATTTACATCATTCTCCAGCTATTTCTCTGGTGTTCCCCAATTTCCTTGTAGAAATTAGTTTTCTATAACTTAAAGCTTTAGGTGAATTTCTCACAGTTTCCAGAATCATTCTTTTTTCTGTCCACATTTAAAACAAAAATACGTCAAACAGCCAATCAGTGCACGCTTGACATTTAATATACAGCTATGTGAAATGCACCAATGAGAGATCCCTGTGGGCTACACTACACTACACAAGGCAAATCAGCTGTTCTGATGCTTTCCTGCAATTCTTACAACAGACGTTTAATCTGCTTCCATGTTAGCATCGACTTTATAGAAAGAGAGAGAGAGAGATTTTTATCATTATTATCTCATACTCTCAACGAGCCAGACCTGTTCATTCTTAATAGTTGTCCTCAGCACTGTCTCCCCGTTACACCACAGGCAGTCAGACTCCTTTACTCAGTTCATATGTGTTCCTCTGTTTCCGAGGCTTTACTGTTTGTGTACAGTCTGATTTCTGTCTTATTTCATCACATGCAGGGCCCCATCGGACCCGCTGGACCTAAGGGAGAGTTTGGATTCCCAGGACGTCCGGTGAGTTATACAACTGCATCAGTGGACATTACAGCATTATATAACGCTTAACAAGATTAACAGTAATGCTCAATACTGGTCCATAAGAGTACTTAATATTTCTGAAAGAAGTCTCTTCTGTTCATCAGGGCTGCATTTATTTGATCAAAAAACAGTAAAAACAGTGAAATATTAGCATCATTCCTCCAGTCTTCAGTGTCACATGATCTTCAGAAATCAGAATAATATGATCATTTACTGCTCAAGAAACATTTCTGATTATTATCAGTGTTGAACACAGTTGTGCTGCTCAATATTTCTGTGGAAACTGTGATGCATTTTATTTTTCAGGATTCACAGATGAACAGAAAGTTCAGAAGAACAGCTTTTATCTGAAATAGAAATCTACTGTAACATTATAACTGTCTTTACTGACACTTCTGATCAGTTTAATGCGTCCCTGATGAATCAGAGTGTTAATTTCTGTCTGAGCACATGTATATACAGGATGTCGTGTCTGTGTTCTGGATGTGATGCTGTGTTTCTTCAGGGTCGTCCAGGGGTTAACGGACGTAAGGGTGAAAAAGGAGATTCTGTCGCTTTACCTGTGAGTAATGTGTCCCAAAACTATCTGTTATTACTTTGTTTCAGGATAAAGGTAGCATTCTTACTTTTAGCATTTTCAGATTCTGGACGTATTCTCCACAATCATCTTTCATATTTCTGAAACATATTTTTCACACTTTTAATAGCTCTGATTTCTACAGTATATATGTCATCGTTTAGCAGCCTTGAAGCGCAGGCTGTCTGTCTTTTTAGTTTTAATACATAAATGTTTTAAAAATGTATAAATGGTTATAAATATTTTAAATGGCACTTCAGTAACAAACTTAGATTGTTGAGCTCTCTGTTTTTCAAACTTTGTCATTGTCACTTTGTTTTTTCTCAAAAATGTACAAGAACCAAAATTCCAGTCTTGATATTCTTAAAAAAAAAAGGAATTAAAGTATATTTAAAGGAACAGTTAAAAAAACCCTCAGTTCATCTGAGATCAGGAGGAGTGTTTCTTCATCAGGTTTGTAGAAATGTAGCACTGCATCAGTGTCTCATCAATGGATGCTTTGCAGTGAATGGGTGCCGTCAGAATGAGAGTCTGATAAAAACATCCCAATAATCCACAGCACTCCAGTCCATCAGTGAACATCTGGAGAAGACAAAACCTGAAACACATCCAGCATTAAGACTACTCAAGATTACTTGTGGATTATTGGGATGTTTTTATCAGACTCTCATTCTGACGGCACCCATTCACTGCAGAGCATCCATTGATGAGACACTGATGCAGTGCTACATTTCTACAAACCTGATGAAGACACACACACATGGTCTGTGGATGAATACATTTAGAGCAAATATTATTTTCTTTGTGATCTATTCTTTAAAGTGGGCTTCATGGTCTACCTCTAGATACTGTACAAGGAAGAATTGAGCAGTTTCATCTAAAGATCCAGGATGTGTCTGAAAGCATTCAGAAGCAGACTGTTGTGCTCATCACTTTTCCTTCCATTAGTAAGATGTGTGTGTGCTGGAGATCTCCGCTCGATGGTGTTTGTGATGGAGTAATGGTGTGTGTTGTGTGTGTGTGTGTGTGAAGGGTCCGCCGGGACCGCCTGGGCCTCCAGGACGACCGGGAATCTTCAGCTGTCCTAGAGGAGTGAGTGTGTCTCTGTCTCGCTCTCATACACACACACACACACACACACACACACACACACTCACACACACACACACACACACACACACACGTGCTCAGTGTCTCTTTACCTCATGTTTCTGTAGACCGTGTTTCCAGTCCCTCCTCGACCCGGCTGCAAAATGCCCGTAAGTGTCTACCGCTCAATATCATCATCATCCTCATCCTCATCATCCTCATCCTCATCATCATTCTCTTTAAAATCTCTCTAACTCTCACTCTACGCTGCTCAATTATTATTCTTCCTACACATTTCGTGTCATTTCTGCACCAAACTGAACTGCATAAAATAATGTTGTTATTATTTACTATTTTGATAATAGTTTAATATTATGTAGATTTGTTTTTATTCATTTAGTTAGTTACTAGATTTAGTAATGTGTCAGTTCACTCTGGATATCAAACTTGATGTGAGAAGATGTGAGCCTTTTAACTTGACAAAGGCACACTTGACCCATCTCAAGCGTAATGCTCATTTAAACCATCTCTGATAATAAGACATTCATTAAATGCATTTTATATGAACTTACTGGATGTCAGAGGAGGACATATGTGATTTCATACATCATTATCTTTCTTTATATGAGCATGTTTCCTTTATCTCTGGCATGATCTATGTTTACAGTCCACTATCTTATTCCTGAATGGAACAGTTTTACTTGTCACATCTTATTGTTTTCTCATGCGGATGGTTTCTCTGGTGATGTGCTGAATTAACCCTGTCACACCAGTTATATTAACACTTATCTGTCTTTCTTTTCTTTTGGTAAGGTTAACAGTGATTCTACACAAGGTGAGTTTCAAGAGATGTTTTCTGATTATCATACACTACTGATCAAAAGTTTGAGGACAGTATGATTCAAAAAAAAAAAAAAGAAATGAATAGATTGATTCATTAGTGCTGCATTAAACTGATCAAAAGTGTCAGTAAAGACAGTTATAATGTTACAGTAGATTTCTATTTCAGATAAAAGCTGTTCTTCTGAACTTTCTGCTCATCTGTGAATCCTGAAAAATAAAATGCATCACAGTTTCCACAGAAATATTGAGCAGCACAACTGTGTTCAACATTGATGATAATCAGAAATGTTTCTTGAGCAGTAAATCATCATATTATTCTGATTTCTGAAGATCATGTGACACTGAAGACTGGAGGAATGATGCTGAAAATACAGCGGAGCATCACAGAAATACATTACACTTTAACACAGATTCACACAGAAAACAGAGGATTCACACTGGAGTAATATTACACTGTTTTACTGTAGTTTTGATCAAATAAATGCAGCCTTCAGCAGAAGAGACTGAATCTATGAACCTCAAACTACTGGATGATAGTGTTTTTAGCAGAACAGAATAATATTCACTTGTTGTCTCACTTTTCGTGTTAAAGCAAATTCACATTAGAATCAGAACACATTATTTTGTATATATTATTATTAAAATTATAATTTACTTAGAATGAATCTGATGATGGTTTTGTCTACTTAATGACTATTCCTGTGCTTTCTACAATCTGTAATTAAAAAACAAACTATTTCATTTTTAATATGTTAGATTGTAATGTTACATATCTGGAATAGTTTTTGTGAGTATTGTGTGTTTGCTGGTGGTGTTGTGAGGGTTTGTGTTGATTGTGTGGTCCTGACCTGTAGAGGGCGCCAGCAGAGACCTGCCATCATCATCCTCATCATCTTCATCTTCATCATCCTCGTCGTCCTCCTCCGGTGTGTACCTCACAATCACATCACTCCTTCTGTCCTCGAACAGCTTGACTTTGACGTGGTTCTGATCTCATGCGTGTTCTCTCGTAGGAAACACACTGGGAACCAGAGTCACGGTGAGTTTATCTACACATTCTTCATCAGACATCCTCTCACAGATCCTGAGAGCGTTTAGACACTGACTCCACAGAGATTGAGCTGTTGTTGTTGAATGCATGACTGTGTCAGGCTGAAAAGGGTGACCAGGGTTTCGGAGGAGAGAAAGGAGAAGCTGGGATGCCAGGGCTGCCGGGGAGATCCGGTTCAGCAGTGAGTGACTCACATATATCTACACACACACACATATCACTGCAGCTGAGAGCATCACATGACCACTGATTCTGTCAGGTCTCCATTTATATCAACCCTATAAAGCTACTGTATCATATTTGATCAGGAATTTCTAAGGCTCTAAATGATCAACATGATCAAACCCTGAAGGCAATCTACTCCATGCCTTCTGTCGACTGATTAATAGAGTTCAGTTTCCCTTCAGTCGGTCACTTCAGAGTTGTGTCCATGTTCAGACACTATGGAGCCCAGACACCTCTGACATCATTGAGAAAGCCCAATGAAATTCTCACTTGTTCTGTTCTTCGGAGCCAATGTGGCGTCTATTTTGGAGATTCACCTCTCTCCTGGGGTATGGCATCCTTGGTCGCGTCGTGCCAGGAAAAGACCAGTAACATGTACTGTAGGTGTTGTACACACTCCCCCAGTCGTGAGAACCACAGGGAACCATCAAACTGATGCAAGGAGCCATCAAGATAGTACTCCCTTCTGTCATTCGGCACAAGACACCATCCTCTCCTGCTGACGCCAGCTGAACACTCACATTCGGGGAGACCTCCGTCACACAGCAGATTCAGAGGAGAGGAATGAGTCGGTCCCACAGAGACACATCTGCTGCTTCACAGGATTCCTCCTTTAGCCCATTGTGTTTCCCAATCTGAGTCTCCCCTCAGAACGAGGGTTAACATGCGTAACCAAGACTTTATTATCAAGTAGAAGCTCTAATAATAGAAACGTCCAGCTTCAGCTGCTGCTCCTCGACTCAGATCTTGTCTGATTGTGATCAAGTAAAGGTCAGAATAAGGTCAGTAATATTTCCAGATGAACTCTTCCTGGACCGAAGAAGCTCAGCTTTACTGGATTCTCCATCAATCATGTTTTAGAGTCTCAAATCTGGAGCTTTACTTTCACTGTTCCTCAGCGGAGGAATGATCTTCACAAGCCTCCAGAACATCTCACATCTTCTGAGGAGCCTTCATTTCTTCAGCTTTGGATCATTTTAATGAGACGGATTACTGGAGATATAGAGCGACGACTGATATTTTAGATAATTTTTACTCCAAATTAAATTAAATTAATGCATTTAGCAGACGCTGTTATCCAAAGCAACTTCTTCATTTTTTACCTAACGTGTGTTCCCTGGGATTCAAACCCACAACCTTTCGAGCTGCTCTCCCATCGCTCTACCGCTGCGCCACAGAAACACTAGTGAATCTGCTGTCCTGTTAGACCGATCTCACTGATTTCATCATATAAATATCAGCATCTGCTCCAAGTTGCATATCTCTCTCAGTTTGAGATGTTTGTCTCTCTCCATATTCTCACTCTATCTGACTATATGAGCCACAGAAGACTGAAGGATCAGACATGATTATTATGACCTAAATGTGTAAAGATGTTTATAGCTCTGTAAACTGTTCCATTTCCAAAAATCCTGTTTTTGATGATTGTTTCTTCACGTATCCAGCTGTGAGTTCTTATTTTCCGGCTGTCGCTCTCTCATTCTCATTCCTGTCTCCATTTACTCACACTTCTCACTCTCTCACTTCTCATCTCATCTTTCTCTTGGTCTCGCTGAGTAAATAACTAAACAGTTGGATTTAAAAAAGTGTGTCTGTTAATTTCAGGCTGCAAAATGTGATTATTTTAAAAGAAAATTATTATTTATACCTACTGTAGATCCCAATTGGAACGTAACACGTGATAAATAAATAAACTTTTTTCCAACTATTTCAGAGTTTTCTAAAAATTACAAACATAAAAAACACTAAATCTTTAGATTAAAGTAAAGATAAAATGTAAAATATATAAAATAAAAAGAAATATTGATAAAAATATTGAAGCATCTCAATGATAATAATATTATACAAGTAATTTATAATTATACATTTTTTGCTCGCTAATTTACATCCACAAGCTGTTATTATTTAAAATACATGTTGAATAATTGTTTTTTTGTTGTTTTTTTACTGGATGAATTATTCCTTCAGTTTGACCAAGTCTGGTGTTTCTGAGTCCAGATGGATGGTTTTCACATGTACAGGAACACTAATGTTGGTTTGTCAGCAGGGGGCTAAAGG
The DNA here is from genome assembly GCF_023724105.1 of Carassius gibelio. Classification (NCBI taxonomy): domain Eukaryota; kingdom Metazoa; phylum Chordata; class Actinopteri; order Cypriniformes; family Cyprinidae; genus Carassius; species Carassius gibelio. Next base: position 14,281,255 of record NC_068394.1, read on the forward strand.
AGAATCTATCATCGGACCCCCTGGTCATCCAGGACCACGAGGACCCCCCGGTGCACCAGGTTTGGGGAGAATCGGTGTGGCTGGACCTCCTGGACCGCCAGGACCTCCCGGACCTCCTGGACAACACACATCTGGTACCAAAAACCCTGAAGTATTTTTTTCTCATTTTCCAGCTCCAGGGTTCTCTTGCGCCCAGTCCAGCAGCCGCTCCGGAGGATGGTGTGTTTGTGTGATGTCCTGCTGTGACGCAGCAGTAGATGTGTTGTTATGAGAGAGCGAGGGGTCCTGAGACGCTCCTCCCTGCTGAGATCCCCACAGCTCTCCATCTCACCGTGACACTTCTGCTCTTATCACACTTTGATATGCATAGATGCTCAGAGTTGATGTTGTTTCAGGCGTGATGATCCCTGGCCCTCCTGGACCCCCCGGACCCCCGGGACGAGCCGCTGACGCCTCCAGCGCCGTGAGTCAAACACAGCACACAGTCTGATCAAACCTGTCAATGCAGCACTCCTTCGCTTTAATGTGACTCTGCTCGAGTGTCCTTACGCAAACACGACCTGAGATGTTCACAGCGGTGAATCAGCTCAGTTTTCAGATATCTCAAGACGCTCAGCGTTGATTTTGGCCTCTGAGACCAGCCTGACCTGTGCTGCTTTATCAAACATGCTCACTGTCGTTCACAGAGATGCTCTGCTTGGAAACGTAGCCCAGCTTCACTCTCTTCATGCATAGATAGATCGTTTCTAAACATGAAACGTTGCAGAAGACCCTTAGGTTTAGGTTTTATAAATCTGGACAGTTTTTTAGCAGTCATGAGGTTTTTAAATGTAATTAAATTGCATTCGTTACAATGGTAAATACTAGTAATTCTCAGATTACTTAATTATATATAATATATATTACTATACATTTCAACTGATGATATTTTGAAATTTCAAATAATTTCTCAGTTTTTTTTTTATTAATGTCAAAGTGATGAATGCAGTAACTTTTTCACATTCGCTCTTTAATAGGAACGTTGCTATTCAGGTATGACTGGATGGTGTTAGTTATTTAACATTTGCTTTTATTTTATAAAAATATTAAGATAATATTAAATAAAATAGTGATTGTTCAGGTCCCAGTGGACCAGGGATCACTGTTCCCTCTTATGTAACTAAATAATGTACATTTTAGGTTACTCGGCCGAGAAAACATTTTTGCATTTTTGCCATTCAAAGGTTTGGGATCAGTACATTTTTTTAAAGAAGTTTCTTAGGTCCATTGCTACTGCTGCAACTACACACTTCGGCTGAATGGATTAGAAAACAGTCAAACTCAACTGTTTAACTCTAGGGGAGATGGAAAATGAGCCTATTTTTTTTTAAAAGTGGAGTGTTCCTTTAATCAAGCCACTCTTCTTTAAAGAGGGGGTGAAATGCTGGTTTTCACTCAATATCCTGTTAATCTGGAGTACCTATAGAGTAGTACTGCATCCTTCATAACTCCAAAAAGTCTTTATTTTTATTATATTCATAAGAGAAAGATAGTCTGTACCGATTTTTCTCGGAAAAACACGAGCGGCTGGAGGTGTGACGTGTGGGTGGAGCTAAAGAATCACGAGCGCGAGTAGGCTTTTGCGTTGAGCGCGTCTGGAAGCTGTGACACCGTGAGGAAAAAACCAACCAAAACAAACCATGGCTAACAGTCAGATTCAACGTATGATCCAGAATCAGATCCAGAGGCTGAAATTGAACAAGAGCAGCATCAGCAATCAGTCTCTATGTGGTATGTACTGAAACTGTATATATTTGCTTAGCGGTTTTGGAAAATGACTAAGTTCCACTTTGTCGTCTTTTTTTTTTTTAAGCTGTACATGTGGAAAGTGCAGTTTGATGACAACATCGCATGTTGTTTACTTGATGTGCTTACGCGCCGATAGCTAAGTTAACAACACAGAGATATTTGAAGCAGTTTTACTCACCGCCTGCGGTTCCAACTTCTTTTTCCTTGGGATTGCATCATCCTTAAGAAATAAACGATGTGCAAATCCGAAATACAGGGGAACAAACACAAACACTTGCACAACTCCGTTGATGCTCTGTAAAAATAAACTCCATCCACTGGTCCCTTAATGCTGTTTCTCTTTTGGTAATCTGTGCAGGGTTGTCTTGCCCTGGCAACCAAAAACACACTTCTTTTGTGACATTTGGTGACGCTCTTGCTCTGATCAGTGAAGTCTGTTGTGCTCTCAGTGCTCTGCTATACGGGAGCGCGCTCTTCCGGCAGAAGTGCCTCAGGACACATATAAGGAAATTCCGCTCCATCTAACGTCACACAGAGCCATACTCGAAAAAAACTTTCCCAAACTTGTGACAAACCGGAAGTAGTATTTTGGGAACAGAAATACTCCTTCAAACGTACAACTTAATTTGTGAAACTTTGTCCATGTTTAGCATGGGAATCCAACTCTTTAAGAGTGTAAAAAACTCAGTATGCATCAAATAGCATTTCACCCCCCCTTTAAAACAGGAGGAGGTTTTATGTCACACATCACTGTGTTTGCGTTGACTCTCGATTAGAGTTGTTGTAGTATTCGTTCTCTACAGGAACTCCTTTGGTGCACATCTTTCTCTTCCTGTGAAACCTGTAAACCACTTTCACCGGTTCTAACTCTTTATAGTGGTTTACCCGAGCATTGCAATTCTTTAGTTTTTACTAGAATACAATCATGTGGCTTCCCCAACTCATTATTTATCCTGCGCAGCAGCATGCATCTTAGAGCGAACATTGACTGGGATATGACTTTTTTATTTTTTTGAACTGGAAAACAACTGTATGAATCCAGTCAGATATTGTCATGAGGATGAAAGGTTTCCTCACACAGGTTCAGCTGGGTTAGGGTTCGGTGTTTAGAGAAGCAGAAAGATCTATCACAGTGTGACCCCTGTGTGTCAAACACATTACCCTCGATCTCCACCAGCCATGAACATTTGACCATCACCAAACACACTTGTCTGTGGATCACACACTGAAAGAGCATCAGCAACACTTGAATATGTGAACGATCTGGTTTTGTGTTTACTGGACTGTAATGAAGTGTGTTTCCTGCAGGTCAGGACGTGTGTGAGTCTTCAGGCGCTGAGACAGCAGTCGTCTGCGGTGGAGGACGGGACGCTGGCTCTGGTTCTGGACTCTAGTAAACTCTTTATAAAGGTTCCCGGAGGCTGGAGAGAGGTGCAGGTCAGACGCTCATCATACTCTTCATATTCCACAGCTTCTCTCAGACAGAAGAAGTCAGTGTTCACGTGTTTCTCCCACAGCTCGGCGGACTGATAGAGACGCATTCCCCCGTCCTCTCGCAGGATGATGTAAGGACCGCAGTATTGCTTCTCACTGAACACTGTTTATTAGACAAAGAAACCTGTTTTAATCTGGAAAAGTGTTTTAAGTCTTGTGTCCCTCATTAACAGTGTGACTGTGTGTGTGTGTGTGTGTGTGTCCTCTACAGGCTGGACCCCTGATTCTGACCCCACACATCAGAAACACACCCATAACACACTCCGGGAATGCAGTAAGTGTGTGTGCGCGTGTCTGTGTGTAGGTGTGTGTGTGTGTGTGTGTCTGTGTTTGTGTATGTGTGTGTGTGTGTGTGTGTGTGTGTGTGTGTGTGTGGCCTCTGCTGCTGGTTAAACACTCGTCTCACATCCTGCACATCACAGCGTCTCTGTCCCATGATGCAGTGCGCTGAACACTCTCTCACCTCACAAACATTCCCAGGCTGTCGTCCACAGAGACGGATGTGAGATTAGTCATGGTTTGGTTCTGAAGATCATCAGGCCTCTAAAGCGTCCCTGCGGCGTCTGGAGCTCCTGTTTTAGACCAAATGATGGTGCTGTCCATCTGCTGTTGGTGGAGATCATCCAGCCGCTCGGAGTCTCTGAAGAGATGACAGAAACACACACTCAAAACACACTAGATCTCTGCGTCCGAGTCCGTCTGTGCTCAGTGTGTTTCACTTATACTCGTTCCTCCACAGATAGATTACTCAGAATAACATCTGTCCAGGATGATAGCCTGGTCGAATGCTGCAAACTATTCAGGAAGCCTCTCAGTATTAGAGGTTCATATTCAGATCTAATAATCACACTGAGATGCACACCAGCTAGTTTTCATGACAGATTTATTCAAACATACCTGAATAAGCTCCAGCTGTGAGCAGAGATAACTTTCCTGAGGTAAATGCAACATAAAGTCACACATTAATCGCACTCTGTTATATCTGACATCTTTCTTTGGCTTGAAACACTTCCCCGAGACTTCTGTAAGCTGAACTGTTTTGTGCTGTGACTATCAAAGCGGAAGAGACACACTCAGGAGCATTTAATGTTGGCATTTTGTGGTCAGATGGACATGATTTGAGAGCTGAGACTTCTTTTCAGAAGGAACAAAGCTCAAGACTCTTTGCAGTTTTTGGATGCCAGATGCACTAGAAATAATGGAGCGACTGCAGATCTGGCAACCCTTGTGTGAATGACACGCTCAGTTTGACACGCCCCCTTTTGATTGACAGGATGATGGCCGGACTATCACTGCTTTCATTGGATGATTACAATTATTGTCCAATATACCGGTCCTTCTTTTCTATATACTACACTTTTCTATCATTTTTGCGAATTGTCATGTTTAGTATCAATCACATGTACTGTTGTTTGGCCAGTCATTTCAGCAGGAATCCAGACGACTGGGAGTTTAGCATGAGTGATGTGCGCTGGAGGAGTGTTGTCTCACGCGTGTGTGTGTGTGTGTGTGTGTGTGTGTGTGTGTGTGTCTCAGCTCAGGTTGGTGGCTCTCAACACACCGCTGACCGGAAACCTGGGCTCCATCCACTCGGTCAATAAACTGTGCCGGACTCAAGCTCAAGCCATGGGCATCAGAGACGACTACAAGGCCTTCCTCTCACACCACCTACAGGACCTGATTGACACCGTGCAGCCCATGTACCGAACAAACATGCCGATCGTCAACCTGAGGGTAAAGACGCTGTGAAGCTTTAACTCCAGTGGACACTGCTCGATGTGTTTTCAGTGGTCTGTGGTGTGTATGGATGTTGTGATGAGAGAAGTGTGTGTCTGATGTGTGCTCTGTGTCTGTAGGGTGAGCTCCTGTTCAAGAACTGGGACAGCATCTTCTCCGATCACCTGCTCCCCCCCGGCGTCCCGCTGTACTCCTTCGACGGGCGAGACGTGCTGAGCGACCCCTTCTGGTCAGTACTACATCAGGAACACCTCCACAGCTTCTGGTCCACTCACACAGGTGTTAAGCATTGTGTGACTGCAGCTCATTAGTGACTCAGACTCTGGAGATGATTCGGTGTCTGAAGCGGCTCACAGTTCTCCAGCCCTGGCTTTATTTCTGGTTCTGTGTGTATGTGTATTTATACTCCAGGCCGGTAAATATATCCTGGGATGGGAGCGTGACAGAGGAGCAGTAATTGTGGTCAGCTAGTAGCTGTTTTGGGCTTGTTTGTGTGGGCTGTGGATGTTTGTGGTGTTTCAGGAGAGTGTGTGTATGAACAGAAGAGCAGGAGCAGCTGGAACAGTCCCACTGACACATGTCCCAGTTACAGATCATCAGCTCGTCTCATTTATTATCAGTGTTTTATGCTTGTTTTTAAGTAACCAGTTAACTTCGGTTTATGTCACGCTATGAAAAGTGAAAAACATTTTGCTGTTTCTAGAAGCTGATGATTTTAGGAGAAGAAAAATTCTCACTCTTGCAAACTACACTTATATACTTTGAGTGAATTATTATTTGACTTTTTTTTTTTTTGATAATTTTTTTTTTATAAATAGCTAAAAACTGCTAAAAATCATGTTGCCATCTTTCCAACTTTAATTTGTTCCCTGAGCAAATTAAATTCCCTGTTGCTTAAATTGAAAACATCTGGAATGATGATTAATTATTTGAGTTTATTTAACGTTTGGTTGACTGAGATTTCTGATCGTTGTAAGATTATATCAGGGTTATCCGAGGGAATGCTTCAGTCTGTTATTTCAGGAGTCTTTGAATCATTTATTGGACAAGAGAAGCCAAAAAGGTTGAGAATCAGTGTTCAAGAGCATTTTATTAGACAAAAAGTGTGCACACTCAGAATTTACAGTCTTTCTATACATTTTAATATTGGATACATTTTTATTTAGCATTTTCTCTTCTGCTCACCAAAGCTGCTTTTATTTGTTCAAAACTACAGTAAAAACAGTGAAATATTATTCTAATGTATTATTCTAAAATCATCTGTCTTCTGTTAAAGTGTAATGTATTTCTGTGATTCTCCGCTGTATTTTCAGCATCATTCCTCCAGTCTTCAGTGTCACATGATCTTCAGAAATCAGAATGATATGATGATTTACTGCTCAAGAAACATTTCTGATTATTATCAATGTTGAACACAGTTGTGCTGCTCAATATTTTAGTATTTACTTGTTTAACGTGTGTGTCTCTCTCTCTCTCTGTGTGTGTCTCTCTCTCTCTCTCTGTGTGTGTGTGTGTCTCTCTCTCTCTCTCTCTCTGTGTGTGTGTGTCTCTCTCTCTCTCTCTCTCTGTGTGTGTGTGTCTCTCTCTCTCTCTCTGTGTGTGTGTGTGTCTCTCTCTCTCTCTCTCTCTCTCTCTCTGTGTGTGTGTGTGTCTCTCTCTCTCTCTCTGTGTGTGTGTGTGTCTCTCTCTCTCTCTCTGTGTGTGTGTGTGTCTCTCTCTCTCTCTCTCTCTGTGTGTGTGTGTCTCTCTCTCTCTCTCTGTGTGTGTGTGTGTCTCTCTCTCTCTCTCTCTCTCTCTCTCTGTGTGTGTGTGTGTCTCTCTCTCTCTCTCTCTCTCTCTCTGTGTGTGTGTGTTCAGGCCCCAGAAGGCGCTGTGGCACGGTTCTTCAGAGAGAGGCGAGCGTCTGTCCTCTCTGAACTGTGAGTCGTGGAGAGCGAGTGACATGGCCATCACCGGTCAGGCGTCGTTCCTCTACAGCGGGTTACTGAACCAGCAGACACGCAGCTGCTCCAACCGCTTCATCGTCCTGTGCATCGAGACCAGCCACGACCACAGGACCATGGAGGAGCTCCACACGGCACGGGACCGCCACAGGAGATGGTTCCACGGATACTGAAGCGTTCGCTCGCACGGATGGAGGAGAAGCCGTGACCCATCGAGCTCAGGCTCTGGCCACATGAACTTTAACACAATCAAAGCCATGGCTCCAGAATGTAAAGTGTTTTGGCTGACTCCCAGTGATGGACTGGGACATGGCCGTCATTTCTATGCACTGTACTTTTCATATTGTATTTTTGGTGTCGATTTTCCAAAGAAAAGTCTTTTTTTTTGATCACGTCATTTATTTGTTTCTTACTCTTTGTATTTATTTTAATTTCAATGTTTTATTTATACAGCGACCGGACATCATTCAAAAATGAGTATGGATAAATATGTATTTTTTTGTTGTTTCTGGATACTGCATCCGTTTTACTGATATAATCAATCTGACGAAGAGATCAGATCACCATCAAATCACCTTTTCATTGATTTTTTAAAGCACATAAATTGAAGCAGTGTTTGTCTGTTGAATAAAACATTTTTTTCCAATCTTGATCTTAAAGTGCCTATGATTTTCATATTGCTCTGTTATTGATAAAGCCTGCCCTGCGGTGAACCTGAATGTGAGAGTAGTTTCACCTGTTTAACACACATTATTCACAATGGCATACTGTGGGGAAAATCATCTAAACTGACTTTAAGAGGTCACCGCTTTAAAGATGAATTTATTGCACATATCCAGGCTCACTTTAGTTTGTCATGGGTCTTTTTAGATTTTCAATTTAAAATGTACATTTCTCATAATTCACTGTAACAAAAGTCGAACTCTCAGTATTCTATGTTTTTATTTTGTATTATTTTAGTTTAGTTTGGTTTAGTTTTATTACACTCATATTGCTCTAACTTTAGAAAGATTTCCTGTTAAAATAGTTCTTGTAGTTACTACTTTAAATGAGCTCACATCTGCTGCACATCTCTCTCTCTCTCTCTCTCTCGTGAACGACAGTCAGCAGAAGATAGAGATTACTGTTTATAAAGTTGTAAATATGGATATTTGTCTTACACAAACACATTGATTTGCTTCAGAAGGCCTTAATTAACCCCCGCAGCCAAGTGGAGCACTTTTAATGATGGAAGGACACACTTTATTGGGCTTCAAACCTCAACACCCATTCACTGCCATTATAAAGCTTGGAAGAACCAGGATATTTTTAATATAACTCTGATTCTATTCATCTGAAAGAAGAGTGTCATACACACCTAGGATGACTCGAGGGTGAGTAAATCATGGGGTCATTTTTGGATGAACTACTGTATGCCTTTAAAATTATTATTATTACTTTATTAAAGCTCTTCAAGTAACAAACAGACATATATATTATATTTTTATACAGCCACAAGCAGCAGTTGACATCATTTTTGAATGCCACAAAATTTGGAGCAACTTTAACAAACCAAGTGGTCAGATGAGATATAGAGCTGTGGACATTCCCAATATTAGCCGTCATTAATAACAACACACTTAACACTGTGTATCAGTCCGCATCTAAACTGGCTCTACTTTCATACATCACACACACTCACACTCACACTCACACTCACACACACTGACTGCATCATCAGTTATCATCAGGGTCTGGAGGACTTCAGTGTCACTGTAGCAGTGTCCGTCTATGATCGTTCTGTAGAATGTAACAATCAATCCTGCGCTGTGATTGGCTGGTTTAGGACGGTGGCGGTGTGTTTGATGTGCGGTTGCTGCTCTGTGATTGGCTGGTTTAGGCTCGTTAGGGTGATGACGGTGGCGGTGTGTTTGATGTGCGGTTGCTGCTCTGTGATTGGCTGGTTTAGGCTCGTTAGGGTGATGACGGTGGCGGTGTGTTTGATGTGCGGACGCGGCTCTGTGATTGGCTGGTTTAGGCTCGTTAGGGTGATGACGGTGGCGGTGTGTTTGATGTGCGGTCGCTTTCCTGAGGCTCTCTCATCGGTTGCACTCTCAATGCCACAACAGAGACGAACATTTCGATTGTGAGTATTAATTACAGCGTCACGCCGGACGTGACGGAAGCAGCGCGCGGCACTTCCGGCCCTCAACTCATGCAGTAGCTCATTAAATACGCTCTTCATGACAGAAAAAGCTATTACAGTCTCCAGTTTTAGCTTAGCTTGGAACACCTACTGTAATTATCTGAAGTTATATCGGTTATGTCTGGCCTCATAGGCTGTCATTTCCTTTCTAAACACTGATTTGAATGTACTGTGTCCTGCCCTCAGAACAAACAGCTGTTACACTCTCAGCACACACACCAGAAACACAAGACCTCAGTGTGTGTCCAGCTGAACTGACCGCTTCATCTAACCCTGCTGCAGACGCCTCCACACATATCCACTTTCCTTGCATATCTATCTTCATATCTATCTATCTGTCGATGCCAAAGCATTACATATGAAACAAGTGACATATTGTAACAGTAAAGAAATTGCTAACTAGTGAATAAAAACAAAATACTGTACAGTATGAAGATGATTATATCAGTGAAGACAGTAGCTGGTTTCTGTGGGTGTATATTCGACAGGTAACGGTCCTCTGTGACATGAGGTTTGAGAGTTTGAAGTATTTCTCACCTCTTTATATTTGCTCCAGTGGAGATCTCTCTCTCTCTCTATTTATTTTAAATGAGCTGTGTGAAATATCACAATGTTGACACAATACATGACCTCATAAAGTTGTCCCTCATATGTGGACACACTGATTTCACCAAATACAACAAGTTGGGTGCTTCTACACTCTTGTTAGCCAGCTATCATTTCCCACTGATTTTAGGAATAAATTATGGGTAGGGATTGGGTCTATATTTTTGGACAGTAATGTTGATCCAGGAATAGTATAACAGACCCAGATAATTGTAACAGGTGACATAATTGAGAATCATTCCCCCAGTTGTAAAGTGAGTTTTTAAAAAAAAATTACTTTTTTTTTTTTTTGTCATCAAGATGATTTTTGACTTCTCCATGTGTATCTGTAAGGCCCAATTATTACTGTTCTTTTCCAGAATGGAGAGGAGAGTGACCACAGCAGAAGATGGTCAGCACACAGGAGGCGTCCGGTTCCTCTGCCCTCGAGGGTCAGGACAAGACCACCCACCCCCCCAGGTTTCAGTAAAATGTTCTGGTTCTAATGAGATTAAATAAATTCATTATAGCGTCTTTAGTTTGTGGCTGCTGTGTTTCAGCATCTCATTAGATACTTCATCCGAGCCGCAGGAGTTTTTATATTTTAGGCATTTCATCTAGTCTGTTAATTAATTTAATGCTCTGGACTTGTCGAAATGGTTTAGCTGCTCTTTTGTAGAGAATTCAAGGTTATATAATTGGGAGGTCAGGTGTTTTTGGGTAAGGGTTGGAAATAGTTTTAAAAAAATGTTCAGTCTAGATGTTTAAGTCATGGATGGGAATGTGTTTGTCTTTGGTTTTATCTGAATTATTCCATAATTCCCAAAAGAAGTTTGATGGACTGCAGTTGTGGTCTGTGTCTGAGGTAGAAGGTTTGAGATGATGCTCTGTGTCTGGGGTAGACCGGGCTTCAGTGTGAGGTGAGGGGGACACCACAACTACTTCACTGACCTCTCTCTCTCTCTCTCTCGTTTATTTCTAATTTATATTTTCATCTGTCTGAGCTGATGTTTTGGGTTTTCTATCTAACTGTTGTTGTGTTATGGCTGAGTCTGATCTTTTGTTGAAGTGCTGTAGGCGTGCGCGCGCACACACACACACACACACACACACACACACACACACACACATAACGGTATAAGAGCGCTGCTCCGGTGTCTGATGTCTCCGTTAGTTCCAGCCCCGCTCCTCCTCCAGGATCCCCGCACATGCTCAGAGCTCCACGCCGCGCTGCGCGTCTCCTGAGCGGCCTGTGCTCTCCTGCGCTCCCGCCAGCACAGATCATCTCATGGAGCTCGAGTCTCGTTTGCGTTTGTCTCCACCATGCACTTTAGGATTTTAATAAGATGTACGTGTGTTTTGAGATAATCCTTTTGCTTCTCTCCTGCAACTTCTGCGCGCTCGTCTACACACAGGGTAAGTCCGCTTTCACTTCTCTGCTTCTGTTTCTAGTTGTTTTAACGTCAATAATCGGCTACTTTTAACCGATTAAATCTCATCTCTCACCGATGAGACTCAGTTAAAGCTGAGATGATATTAAAAATGACTTTGCGTCATATTAAAACGCGAGCGCAAGTTTGGACTTGTTGATTCTGCACCGTTATTCTCATGCTGCTTCAGAATTATTGAATTGATTTGTGTTATGATTGGTAATCTATAGAGTAGTGAAATTTGTATATGCTCGACTGTAGTTCTTCGTTGGGTAGTTTATGAATCCATGCCATACGAGCAGCTTCAGATCTCATATAATACAACAGTAAATACGAGCTGAATATAGTTTAATAGCCGTCTCCTGATGGAGTCACATCCTGTCAGGCGCGCGATCAGAGCAACACATGAACGCGCACGGGCCACTGTGTACAATACCATGATATTACTACATCTAAGAGTAATTTCAGAAGAACAAAATCCTATGCAGCAGCGAGTGTACTGAGGGACAATAGTTCAAATATCTGTTTCGTTTGAGGGCTCAGTTTTGGTGATTACGTTTACTTCATTGTATTTAATTTTGCACTTATGAGAAAAAGTTTTGCATTGACTGATTCTTAATTCTGATCATAACTTATAATTGCAATATTGTACTTTATGATGTTGAATTATAACACACTTTCATAAATAATCCAGCAAATAGTGAATACATGCAGTGCAGAATTTTTTTTTTATAGCACACTGCATTCTGGGAACTGAAGTGCTTCAGCCGCTGTGTAATTATTAGAGGTTACTGAGAGTCTTCAGATGAGGTCAGATCATGATGAAGTGTGCTGGAAACAGGATTCGGATCACAGCTGTCGTTTGTTGTAGGTGTCAGAAACAACAAATCTTGTTCCACAGTGTTTTACAGCGAAAGAAAATAAAAGTCTTTCATGTTATAATCTGTGTCAAACAAAGCCGAGCTTACATCTGGATGCCGAAGAGTGTGTGCTAGCACGTGTGTGACGTAGTGTATGTGTGGCAGGTGTGTGTTTGTGTGAGTATTTATTTGTTTTGTGTGAGTGTTTGTGATGTGTAGTGGTGTGTGTGTGTGTAGCACATGTGTGACTGTGTGTGTGTGAACTCCGGATCTTCTCCAGTGCGCAGCAGTGGTGTTCCTCTGACACACACAGATGTGTGTGTATAAGGTGAGCGTGCTGAAGTGTCCAGTTCTTCTCTCACAGCTCTGTTCTGAAGCCGTTTCCTCCAGACGCTGCTTGAGTGAATCACGTCCAGCAGATCAAGCAGCCGCTCACGTTGTAACTATTTGAAGCATTTATTTTTTTTTCTCTACGCAAACATCTGCAACCAGTTAGACTCCTTCAAATGTGGCTCAGGACAAGAACGGAAAAACAGAGGTGGCAGACATCGCAGGAAATCAAAGTCATGCTTAAGATCAGCCTCATACAGTATGAAATAAGGGATGTGTTCAGTCTGCAGTGTTTGAGCATTTACAGAAGTTTGCTTCTTGTTCTTTCGTTCACACACATTTCTACACACCATTTTAACTCAGTTTCTCTGAATCTTGTGATTGCAGGCTGTGGTTTGTGTTTCAGGACAGTTTTACGTGATCTGCTGAGACTAAAACACTGTTGCCTACTTAGCAATTTTGTTGCAAGAATTAGCAACTTTTCAGACTTCCATAGAAACTTCTCTATTTTTAAAAAGCACCTCGCAACAAATTTAGCTGTTTTTAAAAGGTTTTTCAGGCAACTTTTAGAAACTTCTTTAAAGTGACTCAAATGATAAAAAGGTGTGTTTCCGTGTGTTCTTCTGACTGCAGACACGCGTGTACAGCTGGACTCATGCTATGACCACACGCCGTTCATCTGGCACTTTCATGTCATCATCTTAATGGAGAACGATTGAAATAGTCCGTAGTAAACATCTTCATGCTATAGTAGATCCATCTGTTCGTGGTGTGGCTGATGGCTTCCACATGTCTTCATGAAGCCTGTTTCTTCTTATCAGGTGTTTTAAAACGAGCCTTTTGAGATCTCTACTAAACTTTGAATCAAAAACCTTTATTTATAACAAGAGCTCTTTGATTTGAGGCCTTTCATTTGTAAATGCAATTTCAACAGAGGAAAATATTTTGCACATTTGTTGCCCTTTAAACAACTTTTTTTCAGATGTTTGGCTACATCTAAAATCTTTTCTCTCTCTCTCTCTCTCTTTCTCTTTCTTTTTGAACTGAATGCAAGTGTTTTTATTACAAATGATGTTAATAGCCGAACAGTTTGAGTTGAAGTGGAACTCAAAACTGAACATGAATGTCCGAGTATTGGTCTGTATGAAACCTGACGATCATGTTCTTCAGCGTGACGCGAGATGATCCAAACAGCATCTTCTGCTTCAGTCGAACAACATCTGAGCATTTGAAGAACGGAGTTTAAAATCATCACTTTCACACATTGGGGAGGTTTTTGGAAGTGTGCTGCTTAGTAAATCATCTTTACTGCCGTTGTTTTTGAGTTTTTTTTTTAATGCATCTTGAAAGAACTCCAATTAATTTTTGTTAAATGAGTAATTGGTATTTGCTTGGTTTCTCTTCCAGAGCTCTTTTGAATTGTTATATATTTTTTCTTGTCTCCAGTTTTGGAACCGATTGCATGCAGTAAACAACACTTACCACAAACTGGACATTTGCAAGCTGCTCAATCATCATCCAACGTCCTTCTTGTCAAACTCGTGATCATCTTGGCGTTGTTTTGTGCAGTATACAATGCAGTGGTTTCTGGGAGTGATCCTGAACGTTCTTGGACAGACGAATCACAGCTGGCGTAGCGTTCTGAGAGAAACTCACACGCCTGACAAATACTTGCTCAAAAAGCTGTCCAACTCTGGCTTTGTATCAGCCAAAATGATGAAAGTGTTGAATATTTCACAATTCATCCTCCTGTTTTCCCCCTCGGTCAGTCTGTTCTTGTTGATGTCAAATTGCACAGGAAGTGACCTTTGACCCGAGGGCATTATGACACGCAGGAATGCAGGAGCTGGCAGGAAACACAGCAGAATCATCCTCTGTTCAGCTCGAGTCGAGAGTGACACAGGAAGAGAAGAGTGCTGTCTCTCTCCTTCACATTTCTTCTTCACTTCTTCTGGACAGAAGAGCTGCACAAGGAGGAGAACTGCAGCTGACCGAGTCCTTTTCATTTACGGTTCGGTGATGAAGCATTGACAAACATTAAGAGATGTGGGGCATTTAGAGGAGCGTTACAGAGTCTTTACTTTGATAAAGAATATCTCTAGGGATCTTATCTCTGCACAAACAGCTTGTAACACGCCAAAGAGAGTTGAAATCACATCATATGATCCTTTACGAGCCCTCTCGTGCTGTCCCTGTGAATCTGATCAGGCTTCTGTCAGAAATCAGCTGTTGAATGCAATGGAAGCCCAAACCTTGTGGTTACATAATTTAATATAAGCTCATAACATTTGTCCAGTGGGATTTTAATGGTGCTTGAACATCATCACGCGTGGCATCACTAATGTGCCGTTTATACGAGTGAAGGGAGGCTCTGTTCACCAGCGCTTCAGTGATGGAAGAGAAATTCATCATTCACACTCAACCACATACATTACAGATTTTCAACAAGAATCATTTTAATTCTTTACTTAAAAAGCTTCAGTGAAGGACTTTATTTCATTACAGTTATCTGTACAGAGGGATGCAGTATTCTGGCCTTTACATATACTTTTTTTGATGCTGTTATTAACAATAGTAACAAATGGAAGGCAACATAACTTTTGGTTTAAATTGTGTGTGTCTTACCCTGGTAAATACGTGCTGAAAGTGGCACTTGGTTTTGCGTTTGCCTATCGCGGGACTGCCCAGTTTCGATCTGCTAAATAGTGAGGCGTGGCCTGCTGACTTCAATCACAGGTAATCGGGCAAATACAAAACCGCAAGGTTTCACCGCGGCAGCGGTCGCAGCAGCCCTCGTGTGAATCCTCCTTGTGTTTAGACAGACGAGTGTAAAGACAATCGACTCTACCTGCGTTACTCCACCGAGCAAGGACACAGACAGGCCACTTGAGTATTGCTTTTCTCCTCTTTCTTTACTTTTTGTATAGCTTGTTCTCAAATACTTATTTCTTACACTTGTAGTCACTATGTGCTTTCAGATCTCTACTATCACTGAAGAATAATCTACGCCATGTCCTTCTGACCTCTACTACTATGCTCTCTGTTCCAGTTGGTCTCTGGAGCTGCCAGTCTGCAGTTAATAAAGCAGACTTCATTTCTTCTATTGCTGCTCATTCGGGTCTCAACCTCATGGCACTGACAGAGACTTGGATCAAACCTGAAGATACTGCCACCCCTGCAGCCCTCTCCACTAATTTCACTTGTTCCCACACTCCTCGTCTGTCTGGTAGGGGTGGAGGAACGGGTCTCCTTATATCAAAAGAATGGAAAATTTGATCTTCAGCCATCACCTACAGGTACTGGTTCATTTGAATCACATGCCATTACTGTAACCCACCCTGTTAAAATCCACTTTGTGGTCATTTATCGTCCCCCAGGTCAATTGGGAAACTTCTTGGAGGAGTTGGATGTGCTGCTATCAAACTTTCCTGAAGATGGTAATCCTCTGGTACTGCTTGATGACTTCAACATTTGATCTCAAGCGAGTGTCTACTACAGCGACTCCCAAATCAGGCAACCAACTGGACCTCATCTACACGCGCTGTACCTCTGTGACACCTCTTCAGGTGCTCCACTACACACCTCAGACCACTTCCTCATTACTGCTAACCTCGCCTATCTTCTGTGGTTTCATCCTCACTTCCTTCACTTTCTCAGTTTTCTGCTCTGGACACGAACAGTGCTACAGACACTCTTTGCTCCACTTTAACATCTTGCTTGGACAACTTTTGCCCACTGTTGTCTAGACCAGCACGCACCGCCCCATCTGCCCCCTGGCTGTCCGAGGTTCTCCGTGAACATCGCTCTAAACTCAGGGCTGCAGAGAGGAAATGGCAGATATCAAGAAACTCTACGGACCTCAGTGTGTATCAATCTCTCCTCTCTTCCTTCTCTGCAAATGTCTTCACGACTAAAACATCCTACTACCACAACAAAATAAACAGCTGTTGTGAAGCTCGGACACTCTTCAAGACTTTCTCTTTTCTTCCTTATCCGCCTCCACCTCCTACATCGAAGAACCATCAGTGACCAATTCTCCACACCGCAGACTGAGGACAACTTCACAATGACCGACGCACACTCTCTCTCCTCCTCCTCTCCACTCTCAGAGATGGACGTTTCCAAACTTCTCCTGTCCAATCATCCGACTACTTGTCCACTTGATCTGATCCCCACTCACCTCCTTCAAGCAATCTCTTCTTCAGTCATACCTTCACTTACTCACATTATCATCACCTCTCTTCACTCTGGAACATTTCCCTCAGCATTCAAGCAGGCTCGGGTAAGCCCACTGCTTAAGAAACCATCTTTATATCCAGCACTTCTAGAAAACTACAGACCTGTATCCCTTCTTCCATTCATTGCAAAGACACTTGAGCGAGCTGTGTACAACCAGTTCTCTATGTTCCTTGTACAGAACAACCTCCTGGACAGCAACCAATCTGAAGCCCTGCGACTGACAAGAGCAGCTTCAAAATCCTCTGTACTCATCTTACTGGACCTGTCTGCTGCTGTTGACACTGTTAATCACCAGATTCTCCTGTCCACCCTCAGAAAGATGGGCATCTCTGGAACTGCTCTCCTGTGGGTTAAGTCCTACCTCTCTGACAGATCCTTCAGTGTGTCTTGGAGGGGTGATGTTTCAAAGTCACAACACCTTGCTTCTGGGGTTCCTCAAGGCTCAGTACTTGGACCACTTCTCTTCTCCATCTACATGACATCATTAGGATCTGTCATTCAGAAGCATGGCTTTTCTTATCACTGCTACGCTGATGACACCCAACTCTACTTCTCATTCCAGCCTGATGACCCGACGGTAGCTGCTCGCATTTCAGCCTGTCTGAGTGACATTTCTAGCTGGATGAATGACCATCACCTTCAGCTTAACCCTACAAAGACAGAACTCCTGGTGATTCCAGCTAACCCATTGCTTCATAACAACTTCTCTATACAGCTGGGTTCATCAACCATTACTCCTTCGAGGACAGCCAGAAACCTAGGAGTTGTGATGGATCATCAGTTAAGCTGGTGATCCAACAACCCGGTCCTGCAGGTTTGCCTTAAACAACATTAGGAAGATTAGACCCTTCCTGTCAGAGCAAGCAACCCAACTTCTTGTCCAAGCTCTTGTTCTCTCCAGACTGGACTATTGTAATGCTCTCCTGGCTCTTCCTGCGTGTACTGTCAAGCCTCTGCAAATGATCCAGAATGCAGCAGCGAGGGTTGTCTTCAATGAGCCAAAAAAAAGCTCATGTTACTCCTCTCCTCATCAGGTTACACTGGCTACCAGTAGCTGCTCGCATCTAATTCAAGGTACTGATGCTAGCCTATAAGAGGACCACTGTCACGGCACCAGTATACCTAAACTCACTGGTTAAATCTTATGTGCCCTCCAGAAGTTTGCGCTCTGCAACTGAACGACTCCTTGTGGTGCCATCCCAAAGAAGTTCAAAATCACTCTCACGGACCTTCTCCTGGACTGTGCCCAGCTGGTGGAATGACCTCCCAATCTCAATTCGTACAGCTGAGTCTTTACTCATTTTCAAGAAACATCTAAAGACTCATCTTTTTCGCCTGCACTTAACCAACTAACACTACTAATACTCAACATTGATAATAATCAGAAATGTTTCTTGAGCAGTAAATCATCATATTATTCTGATTTCTGAAGATCATGTGACACTGAAGACTGGAGGAATGATGCTGAAAATACAGCGGAGCATCACAGAAATACATTACACTTTAACACAGATTCACACAGAAAACAGATCATTTACATTAGAATAATATTTTATTATCCCAATTAATTTTTTACTTTTACTTTTTTAAAGCCAAGTTAAAAACTTTTTTTTTTTTTTTTTTTTTTAAAGCTACACTACATTAAATATAAAAAGTTTTGTAAAACCGCATGAAACTAACTTAAATGACAAACAGCCGATTGTTGGCACATGTGCTGTAGATGTTTTTATCTTCCTGGGTACTCTTCTGACAGAGCCAAAAATGAAAATATCCACAAAGATTCTTCCTTTTTCTGAAGTCAGCGATTTCGGATGCCACCCACCACGTGCACACACACACAAACACACACACACACTCTCTCCCTGTGTGATCCGTCAGCCCTACACCACACATGCTGTGATGCCCACATGGCGAGCGGTTATCAATCAGGTCCTCCTGACGTGTGCCGTCTTCATCATGAATGGCCATCTGCAGCAGAGCCTGTGTTCCTCGTGGAGCTGCAGGTGTCACTACAGAAGATGTGAAGCGTGGACAGATGCTGTCTCAACACATGATCCTGAGCACGAGCAACTCTCCTGATTCACTTCAGAACTGATTCACAACTCATACAATCTGGATCAACTTCCTCCAGGATAATATCAGTGGCACTGGATAAAACATATCTAATAAGCAATTAGTAGAACATTTACATATTGTAGGTAGTTCTACACTATCATTAAAAATATTTGTTTTAATGTTACACAGAGATGTTATTTATTTGACCAAAAATACAGTAAAATGTATTATTATTATTCCAGTGTGAATCATCTGTTTTCTGTGTGAATCTGTGTTAAAGTGTACTGTATTTCTGTGATGCTCCGCTGTATTTTCAGCATCATTCCTCCAGTCTTCAGTGTCACATGATCTTCAGAAATCAGAATAATATGATGATTTACTGCTCAAGAAACATGAAGATTATTATCAATGTTGAACACAGTTGTGCTGCTCAATATTTCTGTGGAAACTGTGATAGATTTTATTTTCCAGGATTCACAGATGAACAGAAAGTTCAGAAGAGCAGTGTTTCTCTGAGATGGTGGTCAGCTGAAACACACTTCTGTAGATTTAGGGGATGATCCCAGTAACCCCTGCTTGAGTCTGACACACAGAAGAAGTCTGGTGTGTTTGTGAGCGGCTCTGCTGGAGGTTGTGTATCTCAGCGAGTGAGTCAGTCTGCTTGTTTCAGCTGTGTGCTGCTCTATTGTGTGTCTCTGTGTGACGGCGCATGCTTCTTTACAGCGTGACAGCATTAGCATCCGCCGCGCTCCGCCTCTGTCACTCAGCCTTTTGTTGCTCCGCTTCACTGTTGGTTTTTCCAGTTTGTCCAGGACTCTCCTCCAGCAGACCTTCTGCTCCTGCTTTCAGTCCGTGTGAAGCAGATCTGGGCTTGTGTGTGTGTGTGTGTGTGTGTGTAACCCATGTCCCCATTTTTCCAAACGCTTATAAATCATACAGAATGAGTTTTTTTGAGAAAGTAAAAGTTTCCGGTTAGGGGGGGTAGGGTTGGTGTAGGGCCATAGAATATACAGTTTGTACAGTATAAAAACAATTATGAACACACTTTACACAAAAACAAACGTGTGTGTGTGTGAGAGAGAGAGAGAGTGTGTGTGTGTGTGTGTGTGTGTGTGATTCATCTGAAGTGAAGAAGTCATTGAGTGTATGCTGGGCTTCCACTGATGCTTATTGTAGACAAGCACCGTAATGCCCCTTTGACCTTTCACCTCAAAACTTTTTTATTTTAAAGGGCTTATTTAATAATTGTATTTATTTTTTGAAATCCATTTATAACACATTTATATATATATATATTTAATATAATTCATTTTAGCACCATAAAAAAATAATAATAATTTAGCCTAATTTTCCATGACCCTTTAGAACCAGCAATACTCTCTAGAGTTACTCAAATACAGGCCATTATTATAATTCATTTCAATAAATAAATATAGTGTAATAACTTTCAAAGTGAAGGTGTGAAGAGCCTGAAATGGTTCCTCTGTGGTATGATTGTCCTCAGTCCCTTTAGGAAGTGTTCCTGTGGAGAGATGAGTCTCAGGATCCTCCATGTTTCACTCTCAGCTGTCCACTGTCCAGCTCCGGTCAGCCCTACATCTGCATCACATCCAGCTGACATTCCCTCTCTGAGCTCCTCCTGCTCGGCTCCATGAGCACCAGACATGATGTGTGTGTCCTGCTGTCCTCTAGTTCTCCTCCTCGACACACACACTCCAGCACTGAATGTCTGAGATGGGGTTCTCCACAGATTGCTCTGCTTCCCTTCTCTTTAAACACCATATGGACAATGGTTGCCCTTTATGTTCTTCTGAGAACAGCTGGTCAAGAGGAGGTCAAGAAATACTGTCTCAACACTGAGTCATATACACTTTAATGTCAAATGATGAAACTCATCAAAAACTGAATGAGATATTAATTAATAGTGATAGTTTTGAGAATATTGATGAAGATGTGTACATGCATATTGAAGAAGTAAGGTAAAATAAACTAAAAAGAGTCAATAAACAGATTTTTTTCTTAATGCTAATTTTTTCTCTCTCCAAAAAGTCATACAAAAACCAGCATTACCCAGTGAGTCACCTAAACTAACTTTAGGAACAACACAACAGAAAATCTGTTTCCACACAAGACTGTATTATTGTAATAGATATTACTGTCATAATGTGGTGAAGCGGTGTGATATTCTTTGACCATTTGCTAAAATTTCAGCATATAATGCAAAACCAATCTTATTCTGGTTAGCCAATGTTTCGGGAAATAATGAGACTGCTTCCAGAATGGTGTTTTCTTAGTCTTCTGGGCTGGGCTGTCTTATTTGTTGTTTAATAACACCCATAAGTAATGTTTTTGGCACACACCAGATGTGATTTCTCTCAATCTCTCAACACAGGGACACGAGAGATGTCAGTGAATAAAAGGAAAAACAAAGTTTCTCGCATTACTTCTTTTAAAAACTCTCTCAGATATTTTGTCGTAAATGTAAAAGTAATGTCTTAATTTACTAGTTACTTGAAAAAGTAACCTGATCCTGCATATGCTTGTAATGAGTTACAGCACCAGCGTTCCTTAAAAAATCCTTTTCTGTACTAGAAAGTTCAAAGGTGCATCTGTTTTTCTCTTCTGTGAAACCCATAAGTCACACAGCGGACTTCAGCAGCATGACTGTATGTGCTAACAGAGCAGAAGAGGATTGGTGACCCAGTCGATGGGCAGAAGTGCTTCAGTCCAGGCTTGTGTTCCTGGTTAGCAGCCGTTAGTGTAGGGTTGATCTGTTCCAGTTGTGTCTGTAGGCGCTCTAACCCAGGCTTTGAACTCTGATGGGATCCTCATGGCTGTATTAGGAACGGTCTGGGGTCCGGGGTCTCATAATCTAACCCCCACCTCGTGCTCTCGTCTGCTTCTCATTGCTGTTTGATCACCTTCGTCAAAGTGCCTCCCTTTCAAGTGGTCTTCAGTTCCCTCCAGAGATCCCGGCGTCTCTGGACATCAGATGTGCTCTTGCACAAACACCCTGTACCCGTTCTCCCTCACTCCCCGGGGAGCCTGCGGAGAACACATCGTCTCGGGCTGAATGGGATGTTCAGGAGCGTTTGGGAAGGAGGGAGACGGGGCGGAAGAGAGGGGAATTCCTTTGATGTGGCTTGTGGGTGGCATTATTACTATTCCTCAGGAAAACAAGGAAACAGTAGCAGCGGAGCTCAGAACACTAGCACATGCTTCCTGCTGACGCTGCAGAGGGACACGAGCGACGCTAAATGCTCAATAATGTGACACACTTTTATTTTTGTCCTAATGCATTAATATATATATATATAGTATAAATGCTCCTGTCTATTGGACTTCCAAGCACTTCTAAATGACCCTTTGCACAGCTTTGGTTCTCTAGCAGCACATACAGCTCTGTTCGGCTGTGGTTAGCTTTAGCAGGCCTTGCTTCACTCACACTTTAAAACTTTGTCACGAATGCCGTGGAAGCCATCAAAGAGGCGACTGCTTTCATTTAGTGGCTTTACTTCAGAGACAATGAAGGTCAATTCCTCAGCCTCAGAACAACAACAACAGCACAAGTGTGAGATTTACTGCACATCAACACATTAAACCAGCAGCGGCGTCTCCAGAAACTATGAGAGCAAAGACTGGTGTGTCTCTTCAGCAGCGTCTGCTCAATTAAAAACCAGACGCTCTGAGACAGAAAGAAGAAGAAGAGCACTGAGACGAGGAGAAGAGGTGCAGAAGAAACAGATCGCAGCGCTCTGATGAAGGAACAGGCCTGTAAACCCCTCGTGTGGTGTTTACAGCTGTGACCACGAGTGCTTGTCAGGGTCAACTAAACTCTGCAATTCCAGAATTATGTGGAATGTGTAAAGTTTGCAGCAAGGGCTTTTTAAAAATACGTCAGTTATTGTGGAGACATTTCCATGCCCCTAAACATGACGCGGCACAAAACGAATCGTGATTGGTCGCTGTACCTGTCAGTCTCTCGTGCTCTCGGCTGGGTCTTGGCGAATCAGAGCAGGCACAGCTCCAGACCTTCTGCCATCAGTCCCCGCGAGACTAGCATGAAAAACACAGAGGTCCTGGTGATTTCTGTCAGAACATTATCCATTTCCTGTGAAAACGTATAACAATGCCATTTTTGATTCACAATATGGGTGTGTAAAATCAACATGGAAAATTCATCATATTAAGACGATACATCGTAGTGTGTTTTTACTCTTTTCTTGGAGTGTTGATGTTGTTTAAAAGTCCCTTTGTGTTTTTTATCAAATGTAACCCTGACATGCACCAGAGCTTCAGTGAGGCCTTGTATAGAAACATGATGAAGAACTGCCAGCTGCCCATTTCAAGATGCTTAGTCGGACTATTTATGGCCGAACACAACACACCGGCGAGCGTACTCTCCGTCAGCGGGGCTTAGAGTGAAATCTGGAGGGAGTAGACTGGATCCGGACTGAACTCTCTCTCTCTGTGTGTTTTCTAGATCCGTCCTGCTGCCATCATGCTGCAGAGCTCTTTCCTCAGTGTAGAGAAGCCTGTGACCAGGTAACAACACACACACACACACACACACACACAACACAGAACACATCCATCCTCAGAGCGGCTTCTCCAAGGAATACACTTAGAGTCTCTGACTGTCTTAGAATGATTGCAGGACTGACAATCAATAAAAGATCATCATTTAATCCAGTACTGCATCAAAACTCTTTCGTTTCAGTGTCTGTTTCCAAAGACTTGAAATTTGTGTTTCCCTCTTTTCCTGAGTTGTACTTATTCTAGTCCCTTCTGTGTATATATGAGAACTACACGATCAGTTAACAAGGAAAGAACTAGTAGAACTAAGGAAAACTAGGAAATAAAAGCTAAAATTCTTTTAAGCCAGCGTGAATCATTGAGCTGCTCTGGACTGATGGAGCGTGTTCTGAAGCGGAGTGATGTTGTTCATGTGGAGCAGGTGGAGGCCTGCGTCCCTTCATTAGTGAACGCCATTGAGCCGAGGACACTTTCTCTGAATCACATGTGTCTCTTGAGCTCTGGAACTCCAAGCACATGAAAAGCGCTCTGAATGGCCTCTTTCTGAAGTTCAGACGGGTCAGTGAGTAGCGGTGCGTTAACCCGCTGACCCGCACAGGAACACTGTCCCATTCAGTACAGTGAGCGTCTGAGTGAAGCACCTGCCAGTCGCAGAATGATCAGAGATACAGAAACCAGCATTAGAGACGGGTGAGTGTCCGAGAGCGACCGAGAGCCCATCAGATGGAGACAGATCTATATAAACAGGAGATTAGCAGGAGGGATAATGGCAGCTTGTTAGCGGCGCTGCAGTGGTGTGTGTGCTGTCACCACGTAATCCTTTCATCCTAATGAAGAGACGAGGCCTTCAGCTCTTTAAACGATCTCACCGGCACCCGCCAAACAAAAAACTGAAGAAAGAAACAAGGAGAACTTTCCAAACGGACTGGACGCTTTATTTCTGTGGTGCTGTGGGCGGAGTCACAGCTTTCCTTTGATCGCTGATCTTGTGTTATTTATATTGCTGCACTTCATGTGCTTCACTCGTCTCAGATAATAGACAGAAGCCTAATTCAGATCCTTTCACACTGATTCAGCTATGCTCATTTTTCTTATAAATGTTAGATTTGTAGTCAGTCAGTTGAATTATACATTTATTTAACATTATTTGTAATTAAATACAAATATATAGTAAAATCAAATGAATTTATCAATTCATTAAATCTGTTTATATAATCTAAATTTTATCAATAGTAATTGTCTTGTGAATAGTGAAAACGTCTCAGGATACGAATGTAACCATGGTACCCTGAGTAGGGAACGAGACACTGCGTCCTCTAGAGGGCACTATGGGGAACACCTCGTCGTCACCCGTGTCTGAAGCATACATTGAAAAACACCAGCTTGTTGGCAGGCTACAGCCTCTGACGTCACTACCGGCGCGACTATAAACCGGCACCGGGAGAACACGTCATTCACTTCTTCGTCTGAAGCAGGGGTGGGGAACGTTGATCCTGGAGGGCCTGTGTCCTGCAGAGTTTAGCTCCCCAGCTTACTGGTGGAGAGGAGACAGAGTGATGAAGCCAATCAGCGGATATGGGGATTGTTAGGAGGCCATGAAGGTCAGAGGCCAATGGTGAATTTAGATTTTTTTTACTGACCACAGAGAGTCAGGACCTCGGTTTAACGTCTCATCCGAAGGACGGTGCTTGTTGACAGTATAGTGTCCCCATCACTACACTGGGGCGCTAGGACCCACACAGACCACAGGGTGAGCGCCCCCTGCTGGCCTCACTAGCACCTCTTCCAGCAGCACCTAGTGTTCCCAGGAGTCTCCCATCCAGTCACTGACCAGCTCAGCCCTGCTTAGCTTCAGTGAGTGACCGGTCTTGGGCTCCAGGGTGATATGGTGATATATGATATCATATTATATGATATATTCCAAATATCACTGAAAAATAGGGAAAATGAGAATCATAAAATCTAAACCATATTTTACTGGAGCTCTCTCAGTTTCTTCATAACGAGTCAGATGTGTGTGTGTTTTGTGTAGGAAGTAATTATTTGAAACATCTTCCAGTAAATTCATATTTTCCCATTTTCTGTCCCCATTTGTCGCTAATTATCCTTAATCACAGAGGGAATCTTTCTAGAAACGCTGGCCAAGCCGCCTGAAAGCCATCACAGCCTCGTTCAGATGCTGCTGTTGAGTGAAATGATGAAGATCTATAATTCACTGGAACTGAGTTTGGCTTCTGTTCTCCAGACTGCTCGCTGGCAGGCGCTCTGCATAAATGAACAGATCGTTCTTGATCGCGCTCCCAGAGACAGAGTCCAGCCGCTGATTTGTTTACGGCAGACAGAATGACAGGTCGGCTCCAGGGTCTGACCGTCATGCCATTCACAGAGCCTCGTACATCCAGATCCAGAGCGTTTGGGCTGAGGTTGAGAAATACAATCACAACAAGGCGTTCTCACACCACAAGAGTCACAGAGTGCTTCACAGGTGCCAGGAACTGGAAAACTCATTTTTATGGAATTTTTGTTTCCATCAAGGGGGATAATTATGAGGTTATATAAATGTAAGCACTAATGGAAATATAAAAAAATAATGCACAGCTGCTTCATTCTTCAGCTCAATCTCATATTCACAATAAAACATGAGTCTGAATATCTGTTGAGGAAAGCGATATCTGTGTCGTACTGTCCTTTCATCTGTTAAAGGCATAGTTCAACCCCATGGTTTACTCACTCTTGAGTCATCCTAGGTGTGTATGACTTTCTTCATTTATGCATTTAGCAGACGTTTTTATCCAAAGCGACTTATAGTGCCTTCAGGCTATACATTTTTTAGACTAACATGTGTTATATGCAATGCTCTATCACTGAGCCACAGTGAGGCAGTGAATGGGTGTCCAGATTTTGAAGCCCAATAAAGTGCATCCATCCATCATAAAAAGTGCTCCACACAGATCCGGGGGTTAATAAAGGCTTCCTGTATTTATGTGTGAGTGTATAATCACATTAAATTAACAGGTTAAATAGATAACTACATTGTTTTTTTTTATTAATTCCTAATTAATAATAGGCTGTATTTACTTTTATTACAACATATTCTATGTATATTTTTTTTGCACACAGCAGATGGAATTGCAATGCTAATGATTTTAACAAAAACATTTTTAAATTCATTCATGGTATGCTACTATCAAATTAACTGCAATAAATTACGCCCAATCAAAGATGACTCCAAGACAAAGGCCACTGCAGTGCTTCATATGTCCTGCTTTCAGGAGGTCACATGATGCTGTTGATCTAGAACATGCAAAACATTTGTCTGTGCATTTATTGAATGCTTCTCTCTGCAGCTCGCGACCATCAGAAGTGAATCGCATCTGAAGCACCTTCTCCTGCGTTTGCCCAGTTACTGCCCCGAGTCTCTGGTAAGGCTTTTCCTCAGTCCTCCAGATCTGTGTTTACATTATACTGTTGCCCCGGCTACACAGGAAGTCTTAAACAGAGAGAGCGCTGCTGCTTCCTGTTCCTCCCTCATGGTCTGGTGCTGCGGTTTTACCTGCTTGGCAGTAAAGGAAGCCGAGATGAAGGCTGATGGACGCCCTCCACCCTCTTTCCCAGAGTTTCAAAGCTGGAATGCAAAATGCAATTACACTCAGCCTCTAATTAGCCATAGTGGAAGCCTCAGGCCTGCTTCAATTGGACATGTGTCCTGCGCTAATTCACAGAAAATGGATGCAAATGGATTTTGGAAGCATTTCAGAGTCCGAATCAAGCCTGTTTTTTGAGTCTGATGCCTCAAAACCACATTGTATTTTGTGCTCCTCACAAATGATGCTGAATGGTTTTGACGGGCTTGTTTTCCATACGCCAGAGAGCATTGACGTCGAAAGTGAATCTCAGACGATGTCCAGTTTATTGGGTTCATTATCTAGTGAAAGCACAGGCCGTGTGGATAAGGAGCGGCCGTGAATCTGATCCAGCAGCGTCCCACCGCAGACGCTCAGTGAAGCTCTCTGTGGCTCTCATCTGCATCTACTTTTAATTAAAGTTGAGTCATATTAGGAGGCTCTCTGGAGCCGTAGAGCACATAAGAGCTTCACTGATACCAGCGTAGTTCTCATGAACATCTTTTCATACGGCTCCTGTACTTTAACAGCTTATATTAGAGTGGTTTAGTCTTTCAGTTTGCCATCCATGACATTACATTTGAGAAGCTTCAATTATTGCATCGTGTGTTTTATGTTGCACAGAATATAAACTATTACACCAGAATGATGCTGAAAATACAGCTGTGCATCACAGAAGTAAATTACACTTTAACACAGATTCACACAGAAAACAGCTGTTTGAAATTACAATAATATTTCACTGTTTTTACGGTGTTTTTGATCAAATAAATGCAGCATTGATGAGACTTCTTTCAGAAACGTAAAAAAATCTTACTGCCCCCAACATTTTGAATGGTGGTGTGCCTTTAAAACTAATGTATTTAATGCATAAATATAATAAACATATATTATTATTAAATAATAATATAATTATTAGTTTCTATATTAGTTTCTATTTCATTTGGAGACTCACATTTTAAATCTGTTCTTCTGAACGTGAACATTTTATTATCATCAACTCCCTCGTGTTGCTTGAAGTGAGATTTATGATTAATAATGACCTGCTGTATAACTCATTCTGTCTTCAAAGAAGATTCCTCGGGTCTGGAAGCACATGAGAGCGAGCAGATGATGGATGTTGAGCTGTTGTCATGCTAAACTTCTCCTTTTGGTTTCACAGAGTGATCTTTGGGTCTGCATCAACAACACATTGCCGGGTAGGTGAACACAGATGGAGCCGTCTGCAGAACACACCTGTACCAACCTCATAAGAACAAGAGAGGATTTAGAGTCTCTGAAGACCTAATGCCCTCCAGATGCACAGATATCACACTCCACATCAGTCCAGCTACACCTTACATGGCCATTAAACCCGTCCAGAGCTCTGAGCTCACATGTATGCTTATGCTTCTGCTTCAGATCTGCTGAAGCTCACTGTGATTCTGTACTTCTCCAGGGGCATCGAAGAAGTCTGACGGATGGGTGGGTTTGGGCTGCTGTGAGCTGGCCATCTCCTCCGAGTGCCGCAGGGACTGCAAACAGGTCCCTCAACACATCTGAACACATCTGAATCAGACTTAAGAGAAGGAAGATGACCTGTGACTCTTATATCTCTGTTTTTATCTGTTCTGTTCAGGCATCGTCTAGAAATGACATCACTAAAGTATGCAAGAAAGACACCGAGGTGGGAGTTTTACCTTTATTTGACCGATGTCGAAAGCCTGTTTCCACCTAAGAATCAAAATAGGACATTGTGGTAATTATGAGAAGTTCTGAAATAATAAACGTTACTCTGTTTCTGTGAAATAGACAGTCACAACTGTGAGAAATGCAGATTGTGAGAGATTGTCGCAATTACAAAGATGTGAGATCGTGACAGTCACAAATACTTTTATTTTCCTTCTTCCAGGTAGAAACAGGCTTTCAGAAATGACACATTATTAAGTTAAGTTCTTTCCAATAATACATTTTAGTACATCATGAATAACCTCTGGGTGATTGTAGGCCTCACTGATCTGAGCTTACGCACCTCACAATGTGGAAAAACATTGTTTTTGTCCATGGTTTGGGATAATATATCATATCTGCACTCTGCAGTTTTTCAGTTTGAGCAGTTGAACTTGTCAGTAATGAGACTGGATTAGACAGATGATCTGAGTCAGATTTAAAGCAGAACATCATAGAGCTGGTGCTGAGCCAGTGTGGAAAATACACTTCAAACACCTTAGCAACCCCAAAACAGTTCCCTGACGACCGTGTGAGTCTGGTTTCTCTCTCCGGGGAGATGTTGAGATGAAAGCAGACTCTGGGAGGTCTCGTGTTCATCAGAGCCCAGTATGACCGGACACTTCTCTGTTTGTTTGTCTGGCAGCTCTGCCGTCTGAAAGGAGACTCCAGCTTTATTTGTGTTTGTTCATTTAAAGCCTGGTTTCTAGCACAGCCCCAAACCTCTTTATGAGGTCGTTTGGTTAGTGTTGAGCAATGGGAAAATATCATTTCCCTCTAACTGGACATGCTGTCGCCACATTACAGCCCAGTAAATCTGTTGTTCTGCTGACTAACTGTTATAAAAGAGTAATGATTCCCGATAGAGCTGCTGTAGATCTGATGGTTCTCCATCGCTCAGAGTCCGTGCAGCTCTTGATCATCAGCTCAGTGTTTGCTTTGGATGCCTCTCACAACTACTTCAGCTCTTTCATCTTGTGCCCTTGGTTTCCTGAGAAGTCCACATACTTCAGCGCGGCTCGACTCTAATGCAGTGAATACGATCCAAGGCTTTGCGTAGCAGTAGAATAGAGCAGCTAAAGTTAAACTGGCTCGTCTTAAAGGGACAGTGCACACTATACAGCAGCTTTGTTTGAGAAATAATCAAATCAAATACATAAAAAGCTTTGAATCATAAGAATTAAAAGTAATAATTCATGAAGTGTATTTGTTGTGTCTCTGTGATACGAACAAACACATTTGGGGGGATTTTTCATCAGCTATCATGCGATATTCTCATTGATATTCTTCCTCTCTTGCAGAAACCACTCTACAGCTGCATCACCAGGAATGAAAGTAAGCAAAGCTCTTTGGTTATCAGTCCGTCTGTACCTCGTTTCTGTGATTCAGTCCTCAGAGACTGACTTCCTGTTGGATGATCTCTGACCTGCATGGACAGGAAATTAGATGGAGTTGATTCCGTGCCTGGGAGGCCAGGTCACGACCTTTAGCCTGCGCTCGCTGAGGTCACGAACGAAGGCGGCGCTTATTTGTGTGCATTAGTAGAGCAGACAAACTCCCAGACAGCCTTTATTAAACAGATGGAGAAGTGATGCCTCACGTGTGTGTGTGTGTGTGTGTGTGTGTCCAGTGGGCTCAGTGTGCTGCAGTTATGCAGGGAGACACACAAACTGCCGTGAATACTGTCAGGCCATCTTCCGCACAGACTCGTCTCCGACCGTCTCCCAGATCACCGCGGTCAAAGAGTACTGCCAGAGCATCAGTCCTCAGCTCATCGGCTGTGTGGCCAACTACACCAAATCCTTCCCCATCCGGAGCCCCCTCGACAGTACGTGCACACACTTCACTCCTCACTACAAAAAAATATTTTAACTACTAACTCAAATTAAACCAGTAAACAGACTGAAACAGTATTGTCTTTTCAAGGAAAGTTTTGGGAATAAAAATGTGCAGTAGAAGTTATTAAATATATGACTGTCACAGTAAGCAGTACTACTTTTCAGGTAATGCTTATAGCTTTTGGCAGCATGTACGTATAACTCAGTGGAGTGCGTGCTGTTCTGAATCGAGGAGGGGTGCTAGTCATTATTTTTGTAATACACATTTTTTTTCTCATCCAATTTTTTGAGGAGGCACTGCCTCTCTCGCCTCCTCGGAGGAAACACCCTGATATAAACAAAAATACAAGTGTTTGATGAGGTCAGTGCTAATATATGCCAGAAGGGTTTTATTTTATTGTTGTTGTTTTTTTTTAAAGAAAATAATACTTTGATTCATCAGGGATGCATTAAATTGATCAAAAGTGACAGTAAAGACTTTTTTTTTTATAATGTGACACAAGATTTCTGTTTCAAGCTGATGAGACCTCATGAATAATTCATGTTTTTAACCTAGTTTGTAATTGTGCGACTACATATGTGAAAAAACAAGGACAGATCATGTGATCATCTGAGGCATGTTTACTGTCAGTTCAAATATGCATATGCAAAAACATAAAAATGATTAAAATGATTCTGTTATATCCTAAAGTAAGGAATCATTTAAGGAACACGAGAGTTAGGCCTGAGAAGAATTAGCTTAAAAACATTCACACAATATAAAGTTACCACAAAATTCAATATATTTTTCAAATATATCTATCTGCTCTGAAATCAGACAACCTACATAGAGATTTTATTTTTATTTTTCATTTTTCATTTTTATTCCATTATGTTAACTTTCAATCTCAATTGAGGAAAAATCTTCTTAGTCACCAATACCAGCCCTAGAGTGAGTCACTCAACGATTCAGAAGCAGCTGTACGGACCCGCCATCATGCTTTCCACAGACTTTAAAAGATGAACATGTGCGTGTGTGTGTGTGTGTGTGTGCGTGCGTGTGTGTGTGTGTGTGTGTGTGCGTGTGTGCGTGTGTGTGTGTGTGTGTGTGCGTGTGTCTGTGTGTGTGTGCGTGCGTGTGCGTGTGTGTGTGTGCGTGTGTGTGTGTGTGTGTGTCTGTGTGTGTGTGTGTGTGTGTGTGTGTGCGTGCGTGCGTGCGTGCGTGTGTGTGTGTGTGTGTGTGTGTGTGTGTGTGTGTGTGTGTGTGTGTCTGTGTGTGTGTGTGTGTGTGTGTGTGTGTGTGTGTGCGTGCGTGCGTGCGTGCGTGCGTGTGTGTGTGTGTGTGTGTGTGTGTGTGTGTGTGTGTGTGTCTCCAGGTCTGTACTGCTGTGAGCGGGCGGAGGAGGCTCACTGTCAGACGGCCTGTAAGCGTATCCTGCGCACCATGAGCACGGAGCAGGAGATCATGGAGGGTCTGATCAGTGAGTGTGGCAGTCAGCCGCTCCCTCAGGACCCGCTGTGGCAGTGCTTCTTGGGCAGCGCACACCCGCCCACCATCAGTGACCCCGAGTCACCCCCCATCGCCAAGATGGACTACGCCAAACTGCACTGCTGCTTCAAGGCCAACACCTCCCTGTGCAGGTCAGCAGCGCTCCGTCTGAAGCCTAGCGGTGCGGCTCTGACACTGAATGTGTGCGTGTCCTCTCTGTTTGACAGGAACATGTGCTTGGAGATCAGCACTAACTGGGGCACTCAGACGTGGCAGGAGTTCGACCAGCACTGTGAATACAACCCGGCTGAGATGGACCTCATCACCTGCTTGGCTGACGTCAGGGAGCCGTGTCAGTTAGGCTGCAAAGAGCTCAGCTACTGCACCAACTTCAACAACAGGTTACAAACACTTCCCTACTGTCAGTCTGCTCATACAAGCGCTGGATCCCATCCTCGAGTGCTGAAACACAGTCTGCCAGCACCAGGACTCTGTCAGTCTGTGCGTTAGATTACACTGTAAAGTGACTGTCATTCATTCAACTGATTCATTCAAGGGAGTCACTTACTCTAGTATTGTTTATGTACTATTGGAGTATTTATTGCCATTTTGAATAAGCTTTTATTTATTTTTTTTGTTTTAAGTTTTTGTAATTTTGTTAAGTTTAAGTACTTTTTTTGTTTTATTTTTGAGTAGCTCAACTTAAACGTATTTTATTTCAGTTAGTTGACAAGGTAACATTTATTTATTGAAGTTATTGAAGTTTAGTTTTTCAACTTTATTTTAGTTAAATGAAAATTATTTTAAATCATTTTAGTTACAGTTACAGCTGACCGTACCAACACTAAAGTGACTCATTGAATCATTTACAGCACTACGCTGTGTAAGAGATGTTTTATTTCCATTGCTCTCTTCATTCTGGAGGAACTGACATTGTGTCTGAAATGAATGTTACTCAACATTAACTTTAGTCTATTGCACTGAAGTGTAGAATAAGCATATCATTAATTGACATACATCCTCAACTACCAGCTGCAGTATTGTTATGCTCTTTATATAAATATATATATATATATAAAAACAGGGGCTCACTAGGTTCATATGTTTGGATGCTGTTATGTAACTGAACACGAGGACTGTGTTAATGGAAAAATGAATATCCAGCAGGCATATTGTTGGGTTTCTCTGGCCTGTGTGTTTCTCTGTGGGTTACAGATGTAGACAGCATGATTTATGATGACAGAAGTAGTCCAGCATTGTTTTGAGGTCAAACAGGCATGGAGCTCTACGCATGTGTTCCTCAGAGATCTGACTGAAGAGAGACTGGGACTGTGTCGTAACAAGCCTGGTCAGATGATGAAATGGCTCACGGTGGATGTGCAGACCTCCATGACTTCTGAATCCAGTTACAGCTGGTGGCTGAGATTCTGACAGATGAGTGTGGAGAAACAGAATTGTGTAATACTGAATAAACAGAGTTTGGTTGACCCGAGACACTTAAACTCACACTGACCCTCTGTCATAGCACAGAGTTTGCTAATGTACTCAACATGATCAAACCAGAGGAGAGCTGCTAAAACACACACACACACACACACTTTACCATCATCTCGTCTCACACTGAGCTGGAGAAAAAGAGCCGATCGTCAGAAGGAATAAAAGCTGTTTCCTGAGGAAGTCCCTCTTCCCAAAGCTTTGTCAGGACGCGGTTGCTAGTGAACAATGGCCTTCTGGGATGCAATAAGAAGGCAGTTTCACGAAGCAACTTGGATTGTCTGTAAATTAGAAACGTCTTTTTTAAAGGCAGCAGTGTTTGGAGCACCACTCGCTGCTTCTGTGGAGTATAATAGAGTGTGTGTGTGTGTGTGTGGTTTAGCAGCTCTGGGAGTCTGATATAGTGTGAATCAGACTCTTTCCTCATGGTCTCAGCTCTCTGTGTGTGTGTTCTCAGGCCGACAGAGCTGTTCCGCAGCTGTAATGTTCAGTCAGACCAGGGCGCCTTGAACGACTTCAGACTCTGGTCCAACGGAAGCATCAAGATGCCCTTCATGAACATCCCAGTGCTGGACATCAGACGGTGTCAGCCGGACATGTGGAAGGCCGTGGCCTGTGCGCTGCAGATCAAACCCTGCTACAGCAAGACCAGAGGAAGCGTCATCTGCAGGTCAGCCTCATCCTCATCCTCATGCTCATGCTCAACCTCATCCTCATCTTTATCCTCATTCTCCTCCTCATGCTCATCCTCATTCTCCTCCTCATCTTCATCCTCATGCTCATCCTCATCTTCATCCTCATTCTCCTCCTCATCTTCATCTTCATCTTCATTCTCCTCCTCTTCCTCATCCTCATCTTCATTCTCCTCCTCCTCATCCTCATATTCATCCTCACTCTCCTCCTCTTCCTCATCCTCATCTTCATCCTCATCCTCTTCATCATCCTCATTCTCTTCCTCATAAATCATCTTCATCCTCATCCTCTTCGTCATCCTCATTCTCTTCCTCATAAGTCATCGTCATCCTCATCCTCATCAGCTGCTGTATTGAGGGATATGACTTGTGAGAACATGTCCAGGATCATGTCCACATCACACAACAAAAGCTAAATAATTTCATCTAAAATACCTGTAAAAAGTTATAGTTTTTTTTTTCATTTTTAATGTTTTAAGGCAATTAATAATATATCCCCCAGTGATTTACATTATTCTCATTATTCTTATTCTAACTATATAAATAAACTTAGCTTTATTAATTCAGCATTATTTATCTGTTGCAAATAAGAAGACATTCTTTGTGTTATAATTTTGATATTTTGGGGGAAATGTACTTTATTATTTATACACTCAATCCTTTTTTTTACATTTTTTTTTTATTTTTTTATATAAAGCTAAATGTTTTTGTTTTGCTTATGAATAGGAATATACCCAGGCTTGTTCTTCACATCCAAATCTTTTTTTCATGCACTAGACCACAAAACAGTTTGTTGGTTTACAGTATAATAGTCTCATAATCCTCAGACGAGCTGTTGGCCGTGGATGGTGTTCTGTCGAGTGATGTGTGTGTGATCTCTATAACGCAGGTAATTGCAGGGTGTCATGGGATGGCTTTGAGTTCTAAACAGGATGTTGCTTTAACACTGATCTTTTGAAATCGAAGTATCTGTTGGGTCTTTCAGTGTTGCATTCAGTTCTGTGTTTATATAATGATCATTCAGAGAGCAGATCAGATCAAAACCCTGGCAGCTTGTAGTCAACAGTCTGGTATTGTCAGAAATCTCCCACTGTGCACTGCTTTGTTCACATTGAGTGTTTGAATGGGACGAGACGTGACGCTGGTCTGCTGGGATTACACGTCCTCACGCAGTGATCGGGATTCTTTTTAGTGAATCAAAAACAGATCACACAACTAAATGCATTCTTCCACCAATAGAGAGGGAATATTGTACTAAAATACAATATATTTATTCATTTGTGCACTACTGAATCTACAGCTAGTGAACAAAACTCTACTAGTGAGTGTACTTTGATTTCCAAACGAATGACTCTCTTTCGAGTGAATCAAATGCACATCATGAGGTTTGTTAGATGTATTTTATAAAACAAAAATGAATTAAATATGTCATCACATTTATTATTGATGCTTTGGGTCAGTTATTGCAGAGCATTTATGTTATCTCTCAAGAGACTGAATAAGTCATATATTTTGATATTTGATATGATATTTTAAGGTATGCATGAATGGTTTAAAACTTGTTTTGATGTTTTAGAATTGAGACATTTCGTGAACACACGTTAACATGTTTATTAACTCTGTCAGAGTAATAGATAACTGTGGAAGCCTGTATCTCTCACAGGATGAAAAGATTTAAAATATTTATAAAGTATTTGTCAGTTTTCTCATAATTTGCATTATTTGGATTACTTGTTTTCTCGTAAGTCTGATTTCATATCTTGCCATTCTGAGTTTATACAGTATATCACAAGAATGGTAACAAAAAAGGTCATTCTCACAATTCTGAGATAACCCTCAAATGAACACTAAATGACCATCAGGTTTGCGTTACAGTTTCACAGCAAGCACACAAAAGCCCCGGTTTATTACCATTGACACAACAATAGATAAATGAACACTACATCACCTTCAGGTGAAGATTCCAGTAGAATCAGAGGAGTGTGATGACTGATGAAGAGAGATCGACTGAAGCCCTTCTGAATGTGTCTCCTCAGGTCGGACTGTGTGGATATCCTGACCCAGTGTGGCGATGGCAAGCGTTTCCTGGAGGGACAGACGCCCGAGCGCATCTGTGACCTGCTGTCAGCCACGGACGAGCCGGAGCGCTGCATCCCTCTGCACAGATACCTGAGTGAGTGTGTGCTCCTCGCTGCGCTCAGCGCTGTGCTCAGTACTCACAGAGGACATACTCTCATCTCATTACGCTCCTCACAGCCCCCAGCCCCTTCCAGAACATCATAGAAGAAGTCATCCACCCCTGCAACCCCAGCCCCTGTCCCAGCAACCATCTCTGTGAAGTCAACAGGAAGGGCTGCCCCCCCGGACACGACTGCCTGCCCTTCTTCTGTGTCCCCGGTACACACTCCGACGCTTCACTCGTCAGCCCAGAGTGTGATAAAACATGCACCTTTATTCAGAATGGAGTAATAGAGTACTGCATACTGAATACTACATACTGCATACAGCATACAACATACTTCATACTGCATACTTCATGTTTCATTCAGCATACTGAATACTACATACTGCATACTACATACCGCATACTGCATACTTCATTCTGCATACTGAATACTACATACCGCATACTTCATACTGCATACTTTATACTTCATACTGCATACTACATACTGAATACTGCATTCTGCACACTGCATTTTGCATACTACATACTGAATACTGCATATTACATACTTCATTCTGCATACTGAATACTACGTACAAAATACTACATAATGCATTCTGCATACTACATACTGCATACTGAATACTCCTTAAGGTATGGTAAATTCAAGCCAGTTGGGCCTCACTTTGACATTGAATGGTCCAGTGTAGCTGAAATTGATTTTTTTGGTTTGATGATCAACAAGTAGATTATATATATATATATATATATATATATATATATATATATATATATATATATATATATATATATATATATATATATAAAATATTGTATTTTTTTATTTATTTATTTTTTTGTTTTTGTTTTATTTTTTTATTTTTGTTCTTTTTGTTACGGTTTATTTATTTTTTTGTTTTTTTGTTTTTGTTTTGTTGGGTTTTTTGTTTTTTTGTTTGTTTTTATGTTTGGTTTGGTTTTTAAACATCTTTTGTTATTTTGTTTTAAAACTTTTGATAGTTTCCAATCAAATATTCTAGAAATAGTTTTTTTATATTTATTTATAATTCTTTTATCTTCTTAACTTTTGAAAGTCCATTCAAATACTGAGATACAGATTAATCACACCAGAAACTGAAGGTGAAGTCGAGTGAAGTGCATTGTGGGATACCCAGTGTTGTGTTCTCTGCGTTCAGGACAGTGACACACAGGGCTTTAGGACAGTGTTGTGATGAGATATCTTCTCAGACTCTGTCTCATCATGTCTGTAAGGCTGTAAGCTGGGGGAGGCGTCTGAGTTCCTGGTGCCAGTGGACAGCCGGATCCAGGTGCCCACCAGGAGCGGTCAGGTGGGCTGTTACGAGGTGTGCACCTGCGGTCAGAGCGGCCGACTGGAGAACTGCGCTGAAATGCCCTGCTTCGACACCAGCATGACCTGCATCATAGCAGGACAGCACAAGAGTGAGATGTGCTTGTTATTCACACACAGCTCAGAACATGTTCAGCACTTCCTGCTTGAACGAGGTGTATTTCACATATTAATGGTGCATAACTACAGATACTTTTTTATTTAATTATCTACCAGCTTCGCATAAGAACAATCAAGGCAATGGGTATGTGATGTTTTTCATGAGGACACTGCCATCTATTGGTGGAGTGTTGCACTGATAACAAATTAAATCTGAATTCTCTATATAAGATATTTAGAATTGTCTCCAATACCTTTTAAACAACACAAACAATCTAACAGTTAATATATCAAATTATAGAATAATTATCAAAAAGAAAAATTACTAAAGGTTTGTTTTTGTTTCTTTTGTTCTACCTTTTATTAGTGTTTTTTGTAAACAGCTCATTTTCATATCGTTTTGAACCTGAATGAGTTTGCACTCGCTCATCTTGTGTGTTCTTGCTCACTTCAGTGTTGGTGTGTGATCCCGTGCAGGTCACGGCGTGTCGTTCCGGGTGTACTGTCAGCACTGCTCCTGCTTCGCCGGTGAAAGCATCTGCTCGTCTCGTCCGTGTGTGCACTCCGACGGCTCCGACCAGGACAGACGGCTCTTCACAGGTCTGTGCTTCACCAGCATCTCTACTGATCTTCATCAAAGACCATTACCACACGCAACTAAACATTTCAGTCTGAGTGTGACTTTCTCTCTTAGTTGAGTTTATATCTCACAGTTCTGGCTTTATAGGTAATCGCTACTTTTATAACAGAATTCAGACTTTTTTTTAGTCCGGCAGAAAAACCTGTTTAAAAAAAAAAAAAAAAAAAAATTATGTTATGAGATATAAACCCTGAATTGCAAGAAAATAGTCAGAATTATGAGTTTATATCTTGCAGTTCTTTTTGACTCTTAAAAAAGACTTGAGAGATAATAATTTAATAATTTATACTTTTATTCCTGGGCAGAAACGGGCTTGCACAGATTAAGTGTGTGTAGTGAGGAGTGTTTGGTTGAGTGTGCTCTTGTCTCGCAGGGCTCCCCTGCGGCTGTGCCGATCATTTCGTGCCGGTGTGTGCTCGTAACGGACGCACGTATCCCAGCGCCTGTGTGGCCCGCTGCGTCGGCTTCAGGGACAACCAGTTTGTGTTCGGCTCCTGCAGGAGCATCGACCCCTGCTCCCCGAACCCCTGCCAGAGGAGCCAGAGGTACACACACACACACACACACACACACACACTCTTCTGTCTCTCAAACACATCTGAGGTCCTGTAGTAATGAGGGCTGGGTTACGGAGACACTGCTGTGTGTTTCTTCACCTTGTACAGCTGCTATCACTCCTCCAATCAGACTCCAGAGTGTGAAGGATCTGTTTGTGTGGAGGTGTGTTTGCTCAGTTGTCAGTGAATCAGAAGCACAATGACGAGAGCTGCACCTTTCCGCATCTGTCGTATGTGTTGTGTAACATCTGCTTGGCCCGCGCTTCAAAGCAAATGTTTGTTCCTTTGTAAACAAGATGATAAAGTCTCAAACATCTGTCTGAGGTGTGTTTATGAAGCAGAGCAGAGATTTCTTACGTTCTACTCCTTGTTTTGGACTCTGGTAAATCTGCTGTTTTAATGCTGACTGATCTCAGTTCTGCATCTGATTCAGTTGATCATGCTACCGTTCTCAATCATCTAAGGGATGAAGTCTGCATTAGGGGCACGGCACTCATCATATCTCTCCGAAAGATCAGCTCTGGTGATGATTGGACACTCGTCCTCTCCTTCAGCAACGCTCACTTATGGAGTACCTCAGGGCTCTATCCTGGGGCCTATCTTATTTTGTTTGTATATGCTCCCCTTAGGTTCAATCATGAGGAAATATAATCTTTCATATCATTGTTATGCTGACAACTTTGATCACTCTTATTCTGAGCTTTTTAATTGATTTAAAGATATTAAGGGCTGGACTGAATGAGAGCAGAACTGAGATGTGTGTCTTTGGACCCCCATATGCTGTCTCTATCACTATTAATCTAGATTCTATGTCATCAAACATTCATTATTTTGCTAAAACATAAGTTGTGATTTTTGACACTGATTTCAATTTTGAAAAACAGATAAGTGCTGTGGTGCAGAGCAGATTTTTTCAACTAGCCAAATTAAAATCTATGCTCTCGTTTAAGGATTTAGAGATAGTTACCCATGCCTTCATCACTTTTAGACTTGAATGAGCACTGATCTTTAAATGGGTCTCCATCATTCATCGCTGAATCGCTCACAGCTGGTCCAGAATGCATCTGTGAGGTTTCTGACAGGAGAGGAAGCATGTCTCCAGTCCTAGCATCTCTTCATTAGTCAGTGGTGCAGCAGAGGAGCAGATTAATAACCCTAAAGACACCTCTCTGAGATCAGTTATTGGTCCTTACTCTCATTTCAGACTAACTTACTAATTTACCTTATGTGTGTGTGTGTGTGTGTGTGTGTGTGTTGACAGGTGTGTCCCCAGGCGTCAGGTGTGTTTGACAGAGCTGTCAGAATACCCCTGTCCTCAGTACGAGTGTGTTTCCCGTCCGGCCGGCTGTGATCAGAACCAGCTGGATCCGGTGTGTGACACAGACAGCACTGAACACGCCAATCTGTGTCTGCTGTTCCAGCGGAGCAAGAGCCTGGCCTACATGGGACACTGTCAGGTGCAACAACACACACTTGACTTGTGATGGGGTGATGTGTGTATGAGTCTGATTCCTGACGTGTGTGTGTGTGTGTGTGTTCAGGACGCCTGCAGGAGGCCTAGAGAGGTGTGTGGTCATAACGGGGAGACCTACAGGACGGTGTGTGAAGCGTTCTCGGACCGCGTGGCGGTGGACTATCAGGGTCGCTGTCATGCGGTCGGTGTGGGGTCAGAGTTCACGTCAGACTGGGGCTGCAGCGCTGTTTCCTGTCCTCCGCTCTCCAGCCGCGTCTGTAACCCCGTCACGCCGCCCGGTGAGAGAACACGCTAACCTTTCTCTTTATATCCCTCCATGTGTGAGGAGAAAATCTGAAGAGTAAGAAAACACATCACGACAGTTTCTTCACAATTGTTTTCAAACTGTTTGAGTAAATGGCCTCTGTTCTGTTGTAATTATGACAGATGCTTGTTTTCAGACGTCTTTATTGACAAAAATTAGCAGTGTTGATATTAGGGGGTAATGTATCTTGATTTTATTATTTAAATAAATATTAATATCTTAAACACTTTGTCACCCTGGGCCCGCTGCTGGAGAAGCACTGGCTCACAAGTGATTATAAGTGATATTGAGAAAAAAAAATAGTAATATCTTAAATGCTTTTTGCTGGAGAATGAACTATTAAGA
The DNA here is from genome assembly GCF_023724105.1 of Carassius gibelio. Classification (NCBI taxonomy): domain Eukaryota; kingdom Metazoa; phylum Chordata; class Actinopteri; order Cypriniformes; family Cyprinidae; genus Carassius; species Carassius gibelio. The sequence continues at coordinate 14,322,214 of NC_068394.1, forward strand.
GAACTGAAGTGTTATTGAGAGACACCTGTATCTTTGTGAGGTCATGTGTGTAACTGTGTTGTAAATGTGTGCAGGTGCGTGCTGTCCGGTGTGTGCAGGTCTGCTGCAGATCCTCTGGAACGAAGCGCAGATGAACACCTTCGCCAAGGTAAGCTTCATCTCCAGGTTCTGCGTGAGATCAGGCGGCCAGCAGGAGGCAGTGTGGATCATTCAGTAACTGGAGCATTCTTCACATCAGCCGCTCCACACTCCTGAGCACATTAGTCCAGCGCTTTAGCAACTATTATCTGTGTCTGGCCTCGCTCCAAAAACATCACATTTAATCTAATGTCACAGATGTTGCATAAATGCAGCAGTTATTCACTATAACACTGCCAATGCTGTGCTAATGAATCTCCACTGTTACTATTCTAATAACAGAGTTAGTGATTTGAACGAATGAACCATGCTTTAAATTATGCAGCTTGGTAAGAAAAGGTGTTTATGTGCTGTGAGATGAATGCATATAGTGTGAGGCAGCATTCATATTCACACTGTGTGTGTGTGTGTGTGTGTGTGTGTTCAGCTGAACCGGAATCAGCCGGTGACGGTCCATGACATCCTGAAGATCTTGCGGCTGCACATCTCTGTCCCTCAGTGTGATATCTTCGGCTATCTGAGCATGGACTCTGAGCTGGTGGTCCTCGTCGTGCCTGTGGATCAGCAGCCCACGCCGCTGCAGGTGTGTGTTCATTAAGACTGATTACACATACTGTTAAACACCTCAAATGCAGATTTAGCATACTCTCTGATGCCCATCTGGACCTGCTGCGTTTACTCTGAATATTAGATGCTGACAAAATAGCTGGAAGCAAGCATGAACAATTACATGTTTAATAACTGTAAATGTAATAAATCTTTAAGTTCTAAATAGATGTGTACAGTAGAAGTGTATGACAGAGCTGTAGTGAGAGCGTGCAGCACTGGCTCATCTCTTCTGCGTTCTTTCCTGCGCTTGCATCACACACTGCAGATGTTCCTCACGTGTACCTATAAATATGGGCGGTGTGTGAAAGGCCTGTCTGGTGTGTTGTTTCTCTCCTGTGCAGATCGAAGCCTGCAGTAAAGAGGCAGAGAAGATCGACTCTCTCATTAACTCGGCCAGCCCAACGCTGAGCTCACACGTGCCTCTGGCGGCCTTCCTTCACTCCGAGCTCCAGCTGTCCACCATCAGCTCGACCGCACGGCCCTCGCTCTCCCTCTCCCTCTGTGTCTTCAGCTCCTCGCTCCTGCTGTCTGTCGCAGCGACCCTGCTCTGCTCCTAGCCGCCCGCTTGACCTCTGACCTCCGGGGTCACCGCTGCTGACTGTCTCTCAGTGTTAAGGACTTCCTGAAGGAATCGGAGCTGGGGTCTCACCCAGAGACAGATATATTATATTTTATTGTTCCTGTAATGTCAATCAGTTTTATAAAAAACACAAAAGAGGAGCCCAGCCATGTAAACAAATATGACAATCACACTGCTTATCCTTAAAGTGGTAAACACAATATGCCTTGCTTATAAATTTATAAATATATATATATATATATGTGTATAGATTTTTTTTATGATGTATTGCAAAACCAAACGTTTATGTTGATAAAAGGAGCAAAATGTTCTATTTTGAGATGATCAGGTGCCATTTGAAGATGATTGACAGCTCTGTACTAAGTGTGTGTGTGTGTGTGTGTGTGGTGTGCGTGCATGTGTGCGTGCGTGTGTGTGTGCGTGTGTGATTGTCTGTTAGTGAGTGAGTGTGTGTGTGTGTGTGTGTGTGTGTGGGTGTGTGTGTGTGTGTGTGCGTGAGTGTGCGTGAGTGTGCGTGAGTGACTGTGTGAGTGACTGTGTGAGTGTATGTGTGAGTGTGTGTGTGTGTGTGTGTGTATGTGTGTGTGTGTGTGTGTGTGTGTGTGTGAGTGTGTGTGAGTAACTGTGTGAGTGTATGTGTGAGTGTATGTGTGAGTGTGTGTGTGTGTGTGTGTGTGTATGTGTGTGTGTGTGTGTGTGTGTGTGAGTGTGTGTGAGTAACTGTGTGAGTGTATGTGTGAGTGTATGTGTGTGTGTGTGTGTGTTTACGGGCCGCCCGTCCCAGACAGTATTATTTGGCTTTGGCAGCTGTGTAGCATGATGGGACGGCCTTTCTGTGTCTAACTCTTCCATGTATATTTTTATATGATAATAATAAATGTGATCATGTTACTGAAGGATTTCATCAGAATGTTCTAGTCGATATCGAGGCTGAGACTATAATCAGAAAGTCACGTACACTCTCAGTCAAAGGTTTTGGGTCAAAGATATTTTTGAAAGAAAATAATACTTTTATTCATCAAGCATGATTTAAATTGATCAAAAGTGACAGTAAAGACATGTATAATGTTCCAAAGAATTATATTTCAAATAAAATCTGTTCTTCTGAACTTTCTGTTCATCTGTGAATCCTGAAAAATAAAATGCATCACAGTTTCCACAGAAATATCGAGCAGCACAACTGTGTTCAACATTGATAATAATCAGAAATGTTTCTCGAGCAGTAAATCATCATATTAGAAGGGAATTAATTTATAGAAATCTATATAAATAAATATAAATGTATATTCACATATTCTTATTCTGTGAAATTTCATTTCCATTACGTAATTTTTTGTTTATTTGTTTTAAGTTGTGAACATTGTGGGACTTTTTATTTAGAAAACCACAGGAGGTTTTCTTTCTCTATATATACATATTGTGTGTGTGTGTGTGTGTGTGTGTGTGTTTTCGGTTGGGTACCAGTAGGTGGCGACAACTGCCCGTCTTTACGATGGAGTCACTGAGTCGTTCACTCAACCGATTCGTTCGAATCATCTGTTCATTCAGAAACTAAACACCACAGTGAGAGCTTCAGCTGTCTGGACTTCGTTTGCAGCTCTTTTCATTGACAAACCAGACAAAGTAACTTGGAATATTGTGTCCAGCACATCAGTTACTCGATATTAAATTAGCATAGTAAATCAATCTGGTGTTCGGTGGCTGAAGATTACCTTTTTCTTCCTCCTCTGTGTAACTCTACAGACATTAGTGAGTGGTGGGAATGAATAAAAGTCAAGCTCAGTTTACAATATACTGTTCAGCTGACCAAACATCTTTCTGAAAAGCCCTTTCAGTAGACGACAACTCACTGAAACAGTTCTGAAAGTTTGAAGTGAAGTTTCATCCGTGCTGAATTCAGTAAGGGATAATAACCAGGAGGGTGAGAGCTCAAGACTGAACATGACAAACTCAGTGTGCTTCATACACTCTCTAATCTGCTTGGAGTCTAAGAGTATCCCATCATTCCTCATTCATCACCTGCAGGACCTCACCGCCATAGTAGGCAATGTGTTTTAAATATATAACAAACCTAAGTTCAGACCTTTTAATCTATTTATTGACATCTCACTCCTATCATACTAATATCAAAATTATAATTACACTTTATTTGGAGTAGGCTACTGCTTGTACAGAATGCACATTTCTCAATATTAAGCCTATAATGTGTTTAAATTTCATAGTTGATGGTAATTGTATGATCTTTGGATAATATGGGTCAGCAAGATATTTACAGTTGCATCTCAAAAAATTTGAATATCATGGAAAAGTAAATTTAAAAAAGCTAACTTTCTTATATTCTAGATACATTGCACTCAAACTGAAATATTTCAAGGGTTTTTTGTTTTAATTCTAATGGTTATGATTTACAGCTTAGGGAAATTTTAAATTCAGGATCTCACAAAATTAGAATATTTTCTCAAAGAATCAATCAAAAAAAAAAACTCTACAAAACAGAAATGTTCAAGATCTCCGAAGCAGGTTTAGTTATGCACTCAATACTTGGCTAAGGGCTCCTCTTGCATGAATTACTGTTTCAATGCGGCCTGGCCCGGAGGTGATCAGTCTGTGGCACTGCTGAGGTGTTACTGAAGCCCAGGTTGATTTGATAGCGGCCTTCAGCTCCTCTGTATCGTTTGTCAGATGTTACTTATCTTCCTCTTCACAATACACCATACATCCTCTGTGAGGTTCAGGTCAGGTGAGTTGGCTGGCCAATCAAGCACAGTGATATCATGGTCATCAAACCACTTGGAAGTGGTTGTGTCACTGAGGGCAGGTGCTATCTGGTAGATGGCTGCAGATTGACTTTGAACTTGATAAAACACAAGGGACTAACACCAGCAGACGGCACGACATCCAAATCATCTCTGACTTCAGAAACTTCACACTTTGGATTCTGTGCCTCTCCAGTCTTCCTCCAGACTACAGACCTTGATTTCCAAATTAAATGTTAAATTTACTTTCATCTGAAAAGAGGACTGTGGTCCACTGAGCAACAGTTCAGTTCTTCTTCTCCTTACCCCAGGTCAAATGCTTCTGATGTTTTTCTGGTTCAGGAGTGTCTTGGTAGGAATGTGACTGTAGCTCTTTTCCTGAAGATGTCTGAGTGTGGAGACTCTTGATGCGCTGACTCTGGCTTCAGTCCAATCCTTGTGAAGCTCTCCCAAATTCTTGAATCTGCTTTTCCTGATAATCTTCCAAAGGCTGTGGTCATCCCTGTTGCTTGCGCACCTTTTCCTACCACACTTTTTACTTCCAGTCAATGTTCTATGAATATATTTTGATACAGCACTCTGTGAACAGCAGCTCTTTCAGCAATGACCTTCTGTGTCTTAACCTCCTTGTGGAGGGTGTTGATGATGGTCTTCTGGACAACTGTTAAGTCAGTAGTCTTTCCTATAATTGTGGATGCATGTTCTGAACTAGCCCAGGAGGTACCCAGTATTTATACTCAGCATTAATAAAACTAATCAACCTCAAAAAGGAATCATTAATATTTTTGAATCATTAATATTTATTAAGACAAAAAACTCTTGAAATATTTCAGTTTGTGTACAGTGAAACTAGAATATAAGAAATTTCATTAAATTACACAAAAAAAAAACTTTTTACATAATATTCTAATTTTTTAGATGCACCTGTAAAGTGTACCTGAAGTGTACTAGCAATAGTTCCACTTTAACACAATCAAGTATACGTCAGTATCTTTAGTTAGCTTCAGCACTGCTTCCACACAATTAATGTGCATATAGCACAAAATCAGTTGTTATAATTGAGCAGATTCTAAGTAAACCAAAAGTACAATTGCAGGGGATTTTTATTAAGTGCATAAATATGTAAATGCATTTGTAGTATACGTATCATGAAATAATTTTTGTAACTTTTTCACCAGTGATGTTAAGGAATTTATTTAGATATTTGTATCAATTAGAGCTTTTTATTGGCACTGAGATGATGTGCAATTTTGTGAAATGTTTAAAAAGCACCACAATTAAATTGCGTCATGGATAGAGACAACTGAACAGAAGTTTAGAAGTTTATTTTAAAATGCAATTAATTAAATGTACAAAGCTCTTACTTAGATTTTTACAACACTATGTTGCAAGTGTGCCGCATTGCATAACTGAAACTCATACACACTTGCGGTCTTCACGTCCACTTGAAACACTGGTCCAAGTTCAGGAAATACGTCACGTCAGAAGACAAGTGGCCAAGCGCAGAGACCGCAGCGAGAGAATCAGGACAGAACCAATGTGCCTCACAGTTGCTTTTGCCGCATGTTTCAGTGAACTCTATTTGAGGTCCGGAGAGGAAGTTTTGAGATATTTACGTTACATTAACTCGCATATTTCTAAAGCAATAGGTAATTCATTGTAATCCAATCTAATACTGTTTAAACTGCATTGCACAGATCAATTAAGAAACACCAGAGAAATTCTAGGTAGCTTTATGTCGATGAAGTTTCTGTTTTCCTGAAGTCACTGAAAGTCGTGCAGAAGCTGAATAAGTTCATTGGGTCTGAACCCAGTGGCTGCCCACTTTAGATTGTTCTGATGCACAGAACGAGGAGACCAGCGCTTTTAGCTGACCTAGAACACGGTGATCACTCATCGAAGCCTGTGTTTTCTAGACTAGAGAACCCATAATTCCACACTGCACACAGACTTTAATGAGATCAGATCAATCTGTCAGACCTCTCTCTTTCTCTCTCTGTACAGTTCCAGGAGATCAGCATCATAAATGAAACTTCTTTCAGTTATATTACAAAAGAAAAAATGAACATCTTTAGTGAAACGTTCTTCAGCATATTTTCTGTTATGTTCCACAGAAGTAAAAGTCATAGTGGTTTGGAACGACACGAGGGCGAGGAACGATGACAGAATCCATATCTTGATGATATAAAACTGTTTTGCTCTTCTGTTGCCGCCTTGACTTCTACACATTTTTATACAGTCCTGCTGTTTTCTCTGATTGCAGTAAGTGACACGACCATGGCACTAGTTTGCTTGAGCCACTCTGACCACAACAGGAAGTGTGAACGTCAGTTCTTCAGAAGAAAGCCAGTTTCCCAGAGACAGATACTCACACTGAGACAGACCTTTCATCATTCAAGCCTAAAGAGGGCTTAAATCATAGTCATAGCATTAAATTTATAGCTGATATTTTGCTCAGTCTTTATTTCCAAAACAAATATCTGAATGTCCTTATATCAAGATACATCTACGTACAGATAAGTATCTGTCAGAAGGAAATCAAAACCTCATTTTATCTTTTAATTTATTTAGTTTTTAGGTCCATTTTGAATTTCTCACAAAACAAGACTTCTGTTATTTTTCTTCTCAAGTACAAACCTGATTCCAAAAACGTTGGGACACTACAAATTGTGGATAAAAACAGATGCAATGATGTGGAAGTTTCACATTTTTATATTTTATTCAGAATACAACATAGATGACATATCAAATGTTTAAACTGAGAAAAATGATCTTTTAAAAAGAAAAAAAAAGTTGATTTAATTTCATTGCATCAACACATCTTAAAAAAGTTGGGACAAGGCCATGTTTACCACTGTGTGTCATCCCCTCTTCTTTTTATAACAGTCTGCAAACGTCTGGGGACTGAGGAGACAAGTTGCTCAAGTTTAGGAATAGGAATGTTGTCCCATTCTTGTCTAATACAGGCTTCTAGTTGCTCAACTGTCTTAGGTCTTCTTTGTCACATCTTCCTCTTTATGATGCACCACATGTTTTCTATGGGTGAAAGATCTGGACTGCAGGCTGGTCATTTCAGGACCCAGATCCTTCTTCTACACAGCCATGATGTTGTAATTGATGCAGTATGTGGTGTGGCATTGTCATGTTGGAAAATACAAGGTCTTCCCTGAAAGAGACGACGTCTGGATGGGAGCATATGTTGTTCTAGAACTTGCATATACCTTTCACCATTCAATTAAATTCAAATTAAGTTTATTTGTGTAGCGCTTTTTACAATACAAATCATTAGAAAGCAACTTTACAGAAAATTAAGTTTCTACAATATTTAGTAGTAACTTATAAGTATTTTCCTAAAAGAATTTAAAATTTTGATTCATCTGACCACAAAACAGTTTTCCACTTTGCTACAGTCCATTTTAAATGAGCCTTGGTCCAGAGAAAACACCTGCGCTTCTGGATCATGTTTAGATATGACTTCTTTTTTGACCTATATAGTTTTAGCGGGCAACGGTGAATGGCACGGTGGATTGTGTTCACCGACAATGTTTTCTGGAAGTATTTCTGAGCCCATGTTGTGATTTCCATTACAGTAGTCACCTTTATGTATTTATTAGCACTTTAAACAAAAAATAATAATTACGTCAAAGCAACTGAACAACATTAATCAGGAAAACAGTGTGTCAATAATGCAAAATGATAGTTAAAGGCAGTTCATCATTGAATTCAGTGATGTCATCTCTGTTCAGTTTAAATAGTGTCTGTGCATTTATTTGCAATCAAGTCAATGATATCGCTGTAGATGAAGTGACCCCAACTAAGCAAGCCAGAGGCGACAGCGGCAAGGAACTGAAACTCCATCGGTGACAGAATGGAGAAAAAAACCTTGGGAGAAACCAGGCTCAGTTGGGGGGCCAGTTCTCCTCTGACCAGACGAAACCAGTAGTTCAATTCCAGACTGCAGCAAAGTCAGATTGTGCGGAAGAATCATCTGTTTCCTGTGGTCTTGTCCTGGTGCTCCTCTGAGACAAGGTCTTTACAGGGGATCTGTATCTGGTAGGGGTGCTCCGATCACGATCGGCCGATCGTTAATGCGAATCTCATCAGTAAAGCCGGTTCTCTAATCAGCGGTTAATTCCATCAGGTGCGTGATTTTACATAGAGCAGCTGCTACTACACAGAGCCGTTGTTAACTGAGAAGATGCACCAAAAAACGCTGAAAATGAAGTGGATTTGCGCATCTTCTCTATTAACAACGGCTCTGTGTGGTAACACAGATCGTGATCGGAGCACCCCTAGTATCTGGGGCTCTAGTTGTCCTGGTCTCCGCTGTCTTTCAGGGCAGTATAGGTCCTTTCTAGGTGCTGATCCACCATCTGGTCTGGATACGTACTGGATCCGGGTGACTGCAGTGACCCTCTGATCTGGACACAGACTGGATCTGGTGGCCACGGTGACCTCGGAACAAGAGAGAAACAGACTAATATTGGCGTAGATGCCATTCTTCTAATGATGTAGCAAGTACATCGGGTGTTATGGGAAGTGTTTCCAGTTCCGGTTTACCTAATTAATGCAGCCTAAAAATCCTTTAACGGATTTGGATATTAAAAGCATATTAGTATGTTATGTGTATGCCAGGTTAAAGAGATGGGTCTTTAATCTAGATTTAAACTGCAAGAGTGTGTCTGCCTCCCGAACAATGTTAGGTAGGTTATTCCAGAGTTTAGGCGCCAAATAGGAAAAGGATCTGCCGCCCGCAGTTGATTTTGATATTCTAGGTATTATCAAATTGAGTTATGAGAACGTATCGGACGTAGAGGAGTATAATGTAACAGGAGCTCATTCAAATACTGAGGTGCTAAACCATTCAGGGCTTTATAAGTAATAAGCAATATTTTAACATCTATACGATGTTTGATAGGGAGCCAGTGCAGTGTGGACAGGACCGGGCTAATATGGGAACCTGTCCTCCAACAAAAAACCACCATATAGGTCGTTTGTGCTAGCACCTTATTATGACCTATATTTTCGTTTTAAAGTTTAGCGCCCTCTAGCGGGCGTAAAAATAATGACAGTATCGCGTTGCGTCCGTCGTCATGAAATGACGTTGTCACACACCTGGACTCATTTAGCTTGTTTTTGCCCGTGACCCAGTTTCTGTCTTCCGTGTTTAGTTTGATTAGTTCCCAGGTGTCTATTATCTTCCTCATGTGTTCCATGTCCCTGTTAATTTAATGATTCCATCCACCTGTGTTTCCCCAATTATCTGTTGTACATAAGCCTTGTCCTTCAGTTCTGTTTTGTCGGGTCTTCTCACTTGTGCTCACTTGCTACTTACGTGTGTCTACCTCTGTGCTCCATGTTGGATATCCCCTGTGTTGGATATATTAAAATCCTTATTTCGTTTATCCTCGGCTCCGTGTTCCTTCCGGCAGCGTAAACCGTGACAGAAGACCCGACCAGAAAAAGAAAATAGAAAACTGCGTGTTTTTTCCCTCCGTTTTGTTTTTGTGTTTTCAAAGTCTTTTTTTTCGTAGTGTTCTATGGATCCCCTCTATCGTCCCGAATTCCTCATCCTCCTGCTGAAGCAGGAAGGACGTTCTCTCGAGGACCATACCAGACAGTTTTTCCTATTAGCTAATGCCACCAGCTACCCGGACGGCGCGCTCTGCACCTTCTACAACACCAGCCTGAACTCCAAATGCAGAGCGTTGTCGTCCGAAGATGGTCCTCGAGAGGATTTCGCCGCATTCGTGGAGTGGACTCTGGCGAGAAATGGCTCATCTTTCACCATCTGCCCCATAGAGGATCTCGCCAGTCCCACTCCCGACCCAGAGGCCAGCCAGCCACCATCACGCCGCACGGAGCCAGAGCCCACCGCAGCCGCAGAGTCCGAGCCATCCACTGACAGGGAGCCGGATCTCGAGAGCGCGACTGACCAGGTGTGTGAGCCGGCAACACTGTGCATCGTGGGAGTCCTCGTGGAGATCGAGGGCGTGGAGGAAAGCCCTGCCCACACTCCTGCGACTGAGGGTGAGCTATATGCAGTCTCTGAAAGTCATATGGAGCAAGTTCTGGATCTGATGGACTGGTCTACGGAGGTAATCCCTAATATTCCTGTTTCCCCGCTGGTTCCGTCCAGCCCTGATTCCCCTGTATACCCTCTCAGTCTCCCACTCCTACCTCCTCCAGTCATTTCCTCTGCTCCATTTCCGCTGGTTCCGCCCAGCCCTGAGTTTCCTGTTTCTCCGCTGGTTCCGCCCAGCCCTGAGTTTCCTGTGTCTCCGCTGGTTCCGCCCAGCCCTGAGTTTCCTGTTTCTCCGCTGGTTCCGCCCAGCCCTGAGTTTTCTGTTTCTCCGCTGGTTCCGTCCAGCCCTGAGTTTCCTGTGTCTCCGCTGGTTCCGCCCAGCTCTGAATCTTCTGTGTCTCCGCTGGTTCCGCCCAGCTCTAAATCTTCTGTGTCTCCGCTGGTTCCGCCCAGCTCTGAATTTTCTGTGTCTCCACTGGTTCCGCCCAGCCATGATTTTTCTGTTTCACCACTGGTTCCACCCAGCCCTGAATCTTCTGTGTCTCCGCTGGTTCCGCCCAGCTCTGAATCTTCTGTGTCTCCGCTGGTTCGGCCCAGCTCTGAATCTTCTGTGTCTCCGCTGGTTCCGCCCAGCTCTGAATCTTCTGTGTCTCCGCTGGTTCCACCCAGCTCTGAATCTTCTGTGTCTCCGCTGGTTCCGCCCAGCTCTGAATCTTCTGTGTCTCCGCTGGTTCCACCCAGCTCTGAATCTTCTGTGTCTCCGCTGGTTCCGCCCAGCTCTGAATCTTCTGTGTCTCCGCTGGTTCCGCCCAGCTCTGAATTTTCTGTGTCTCCGCTGGTTCCACCCAGCCCTGAATCTTCTGTGTCTCCTGTATTCCCTCCCAGCCTCCCTCTCCCGCCTCCTCCCAAACCTGCTGGTCCCTCTACTCCTCTTTCGCTGGTTCCGTCCAGTCCTGATCCTCCTGTCCTCCCTCCCATCCTTCTCCTCTCTCCTCCTCCTAGACCAGCCAGTTCCTCGTCATCCCTGCTGGTGCCAGCCAGTCCCGCAGCTCACCCTCAGACCGCGCCATCGGGGCGCGGTGGTTCGCCGCTGGACTGCCAGTCTCCAGCTCCGCCTTGGCGGGTTAAGGCCCTGTCTCCGCCTCCAGCCTCCGAGCCCTGGACTCCTCCTCGGTCCTTCGACCCAGCGGCTCCGCCTTGGCTCTTAGCTCCCTCGTCTCCACCGTGGCCTGTCATCCCACCTGCTCCACCGGGCTCCCTCGTCCCTCCGGCTCCACCTTGGTCAGTCGTCGACCATCCGCCGCCTCGGGACTCCTCTCCTCTGGTTCCACCTCGTCACTCCATCCCTCCGGCTTTGTCAGGCTCCTCCTTCCCTCCGGTTCCACCTCCATCCTCGGTCGCTCCGGCTCCACAGCGGTCTGCCAGGACCCTGCCTCCGCCTTGGTCGCCTGAGCCTTCTGCTCCACCTAGGCCCTCCGGAACCTCGACGTCCCCCTGGCTCTGCGGCTGTGCTGCTCCATCTTGGGCTCCTCACCCACCGGTGCAGTCTCCGCCTGTCGGCCCCCTGGTGTCGTCGACCCTTCCTTCACCATGGCTCCTCCCGCCGTCGACTCCACCTTGGATCTCCGTCCTGGCTGGTCTCTGGTGGACCATCTGGCTCCTCCTGCTCCTGTCTCCTCCCTGGCTCCTTCCTCCGTCTCCTCCTTCTGTGGTCCCTGTCTGCTGGCCCCCTCCTGGGAGTCCGTCCTCCACCGGAACCTCCTCCCAGGTTCCCACCCATGCCTCCCTCTGTTGTTTCTACGGTGCGAGGACGCACCTACCGGGAGGGGGGAGTACTGTCACACACCTGGACTCATTTAGCTTGTTTTTGCCCGTGACCCAGTTTCTGTCTTCCGTGTTTAGTTTGATTAGTTCCCAGGTGTCTATTATCTTCCTCATGTGTTCCATGTCCCTGTTAATTTAATGATTCCATCCACCTGTGTTTCCCCAATTATCTGTTGTACATAAGCCTTGTCCTACAGTTCTGTTTTGTCGGGTCTTCTCACTTGTGCTCACTTGCTACTTACGTGTGTCTACCTCTGTGCTCCATGTTGGATATCCCCTGTGTTGGATATATTAAAATCCTTATTTCGTTTATCCTCGGCTCCGTGTTCCTTCCGGCAGCGTAAACCGTGACAGACGTATCACGTCATTACCAATCAAAACTTACGTTTATTTAAATGCAATGTGTGGGCTTTTTACACCGATCTCACAGTATTTCCTACATATTTGACTAGGTTGCTTATTCGTTCGAATGACCACAACTAACCCCACCCCTAAACCCAACCCTCACAGAAATCATGCTAAATTATGATTTATTGAGCATATACATTTTCGTGCATGTCCGTTCCCTGGGATTGAACCCATGATAGCATGATTACATATCAAGGTAAAACACAATAATCTACCAACTGAGCTACACGAAATGCAAACCAGAGTGCAAATATGGTCATACTTCCTGGTTCTAGTAAGAACTCTTGCTGCTGCATTTTGGACTAGCTGTAGTTTGTTTGCCAAGCGTGCAGAACAACCACCCAATAAAGCATTACACTAATCTAACCTTGAGATCATAGATGCGTGGATTAACATTTCTGCATTTGGCATTGAGAGCATAGGTCATAATTTTGACATTTTTGAGATGGAAAATGCAGTTTTACAAATGCTAGAAACGTGGCTTTCTAAGGAAAGATTGCTATCAAATAGCACACCTAGGTTCCTAACTGATGACGAAGAATTGACAGAGCAACCATCAAGTCTTAGACAGTGTTCTAGGTTATTACATGCAGAGTTTTTATGTCCTATAAATAACAACTCTCTTTTTCAGAATTTAGCAGTAAGAAATTACTTGTCATCCAGTTTTTTATATAGACTATGCATACCTCATTCCTTGAGGTACTCCATACTGCACTTGTGATCGATATATGATACCTCTTCATTCACTGCTATGAATTGATGCGGTCATATAAGTATGATTTAAACCATGCTAATGCATTTCCATTAATGCCAACAAAGTGTTCTAGTGTTGCAAAAGAATGTTGTGGTCAGTTGTGTCAAATGCAGCACTAATAAAACTAATAGAGAGATACACCCACGATCAGATGATAAGAGCAGGTCATTTGTAACTCTAAGGAGAGCAGTCTCAGTACTATGATACGCTCTAAATCCTGACTGGAAATCCTCACAGATACCATTTTTCTCTAAAAAGGAATATAATTAGCATTCCTGTATGTGATGCAGTGCTGTCTAAGGGCTGAAGATCATGCGCATCCAGTATGGTTTTCTGGCCTTGACCCTTACGCACAGAGATTGTTCCAGATTCTCTGAATCTTTGGATGATATTATGAACTGTAGATGATCATAACTTCAAACTCTTTGCAATTTTTCTCTGAGAAACTCCTTTCTGATATTGCTCCACTATTTTTAACACACATTTAACATTTTTCATGACATTTCAAAATGTCTCACTTTCAACATTTGATATTTATCTACATTCTAGTTGTAGTTTATGAGATTTGTAAATTATTCCATTCCTTTTCTGTTTTACTCACAATTTGTAAAGTGTCCCAACTTTATTGGAATTGGGTTTGTAAATGTATCTTGATTTAAGAACATTTGTTCTTAAAAAAAAAGAAAAAGAACTGAACAAGTTCTTCAGCAGCACATTTTGCAGGTACAGTAAAAGTTGTGTTTTTAATCTTTGGAGTGTGACTAATACTGTCAGGGAAAGGAACAGGATCCAACTGCGGTTGAATGAATAAGACGTTTTATTGATAAAACTCAGAGGACTTAATCAGCTGGAGCACGAGACAGTCAGCACTCTCCAAGAACGGCCAGCTTGGTGATCCCTACGGCGACAACCGCACAGCAGCGGGGAACAGGTGGAGGATCAGCGCTCGAAAGCCGTAACCGGAGTCCGGAGGCAATGCACAGGTTAGTAGAGACAGCCGCCTGGTAGATGTGGGCTACTGAGTAATGAGAGGCAAGGCAGAAAAAAAACAGGAACAGCTGATCGACTAGACAGAGAGAAAGATACAAAAACGGAGTCAGCAGACTATGGCTAGCAACGAGAAAGCTACTTCAACAATGCTTAGAGACTGACACAAGACAGCAAACACAAGGGCATGATAAAGGGAAGATAATCAGCGTTAGACAGGGTGCAGGTGTGAGAGAAAAAGTTAACAGGGATAACGAGAGGGGAGGAGAAAAACATAGCGGGGATAGTGAAACACCTGGCGAGCCAGCAAAACCCAAATCATGTGCTCCAAGACAGAAAAAGCCTCAGCCCCCACTGAGATCATGGCAGTACCCCCTTCTCCAAGGACGCCACCAGGCGACTTAAGGGTGGGGCTTACCATGTTTACGGCGGAAGTCATCGATCAGCGACCGATCCAGAATATCCCGAGCCGGGACCCAACTCCTCTCCTCCAGACCATAACCCTCCCAGTCCACCAGGTATTGAAAACCCCTGCCAGGACGACAAACATCTAGTAATCTCCTTACAGAATAGACAGGAGAACCATCCACTAGACAAGGGGTTGAGGTTGGCCAATGTAGGGACGGTTAGAGACCTTGTTCTGGGCACAAACAGAACAAGCCAATACAAACTGCCTGACATCCTGGCCCATTGAGGGCCACCAAATTCGCTGACGGATGGCAGCCAGAGATCTCCTGATTCCTGGATGGCAGGTGAACTTAGATTCATGACCCCACTGAAGGACCTCAGAGCGTAACACTGCCGGCACGAACAACTGACCCGCCGGACATTCAACTGGTACCTCCACCCCTCGTCCGGCCTCCTCCACCCGCCGCTTGTCGTCCCCGGGAAGAACCCCCACCACTACTCCATCCGGGAGTATAGTCTCAGTAGGCACCTCCTCTCCTGGCCACTCGAACTGACGGGATAGAGTACCATGTTTGACGTTCTTAGCCCCAGGCCAGTACAAAAGAGTGAAATTAAAACGGGCAAAGAAGAGTGCCCAGCGGGCCTGGCCCGGGCTCAGCCTCTTGGCAGAACGGATATATTCCAAGTTCTTATGATCCGTCCAGACCAAGAAGGGGAGCGCCGACCCCTCCAACCAGTGGCGCCACTCACCCAAGGCCAACCTCACCGCCAGCAGCTCACGATTACCTATGTCGTAGCTTCGTTCAGCTGGGTTAAGGCGATGGGAAAAATATGCACAAGGGTGCACCTTCCCATC
Organism: Carassius gibelio; assembly: GCF_023724105.1. Taxonomy (NCBI): domain Eukaryota; kingdom Metazoa; phylum Chordata; class Actinopteri; order Cypriniformes; family Cyprinidae; genus Carassius; species Carassius gibelio. The sequence goes on from NC_068394.1 coordinate 14,337,559, forward strand.
CTTACTGGAGCGCTGGGACAAGACCGCTCCTACCCCAACTTCCGACGCATCCACCTCGACAATCAATTGAGAGAGAGAACAGAGAGAACAGGAGCAAACATAAACCGGGACTTTAAATTATCAAAGGCCTCCTGAGCCTGAGTACTCCAGGTGAACGGTACCTTAATGGAGGTGAGCACCGTTAGGGGTGCAGCTACCTGGCCAAAATTCCTGATGAATCGGCGATAAAAATTGGCAAAGCCCAAGAAACGCTGCAGAGCCCTTCTGGAGTTGGGGACTGGCTACTTGGCGACAGCCTTGACCTTGGCCTGATCAGGCTTGATCTCCCCTGCTGAGACTATAAACCCCAGGAACGAAACAGACTTGGCAAGCACATTTCTCCGCTTTGACATAAAGCTAGTTCTCCAGAAGCTGTTGGACAACCTGGCGCACATGCTGAGTGTGTACCTGAGGGGATGGAGAAAAGATGATAATATCATCAAGGTACACAAAGACAAACCTATTAATCATGTCTCCCAACACGCTATTGACCATGCCCTGGAAGACAGCCGGAGCATTAGTTAGCCCAAACGGAAGGACCAGGTATTCATAGTGTCCCGTGGGGGTATTGAAGGGTCTTCCACTCATCGCCCTCAAGAAAACGGATGAGATGATAGGCGTTGCGGAGGTCTAATTTAGTGAAGACCTTGGCTCCCTGCAAAAGTTCAAAGACAGATGACATTAATGGCAAGGGGTACATGTTCTTTATAGTTATGTCATTTAACCCTCGATAATCAATGCAAGGACGCAGAGAGACATCCTTCTTCTTAACGAAGAAGAACCCAGCACCAGCTGGGGAAGATGAGTGGCGGATGAGTCCGGCCTTTAAGGATTCCTGAATGTATGCATCCATGGCCTCTCATTCAGGACCTGACAGGGAAAAAAGGCGACCCCGGGGCGGAGAAGTGCCTGGGAGGAGATCGATGGCACAATCAAATGGCCGGTGAGGAGGCAGCGAGGTGGCCCGGGACTTGCTGAATACCAGTCGCAGATCGAAGTACTCTGCCAGTACCCCAGTGAGGTCAGCAGCCTCCACCTGCAACACAGGAGACACAGACACAGGAGAAGAGGCAGGGCCAAGGCAACATGCATGACACGACTGACTCCATGCAACAATACGACTGCAGGATCAGTCCACGTGAGGGCTGTGCTGAGCCAACCAAGGATGCCCCAGAACAAGTCTGGCATGAGGGGACTTCAAAAGGTACAGCACAACTGACTCATGGTGATTGTCCGAAACAACAAGACTTACACGAGGAGTGGTGTGGGTGATGGTGGCTACCGGCTGACCAGAAAGACCCCAGACCGTGACAGGAGAAGGAAGAGAAATGGCTGGAATGCCCCAATTCTTAGCCGTGCAGTAATCCAGGAAGCTGGCCTCAGCTCCAGAATCAATAAGTGCCTTGCAGGAGTGATCTGAGCCCTGGTACTTGATGGTGGCAGAGAGCTGGGTACGTGACTGGGGGGAGATAAGAGGAGAAACGCCCACTAGGACTCCCCGGTTGACTAGTGGGCTCTGGCTTTTAATGGGCATGACTGAACAAAATGACCTGACCCTCCACAATACAAACAGAGGCCCTTCACCAGTCTATGTTGTCTCTCCTGGGCAGACAAATGCAGTCGCCAATCACAAGAGGCCGCTAGAGTCTTAAACTGAATGGAATACTCAGTAACAGAACGTCCACCTTGACGGAGCCGTGCAAATTTAGAAGCAGCCTCATCCCCCTTTACAGAGCGATCAAACAACTTCATCATTTCACAGCGAAAATCCTCAAAGTTCGAGCAAAAATGGGCCCTCGCGTCCCAAACGGCCGTTCCCCACTCGCGAGCTTTTCCTGTCAGCAGTGTGATGACATAAGTGATCTTCAAACGCTCTGTAGCGTAAAGGCGCGGTTGCATCGCGAACACCAACGCACATTGGGACAGAAACGCCCGACATTTATTAATGAAAACAAGGTGCCATGAATACCTGTCTCCAAAAAGGACAATTCTGTCAATATATGCCCTCTTTTTGTTCCAAACCTGTTTGCTGTTTATTTTTCTGTTCATACTGGAACATTAAAGGAACCCATAACATTATATCATACATTTCCCTGATAATATTCCAATAATTCTTCTGAAGTTGTTTATAGCTTAGAGTGCCAGACAGAGTCAAATTCAGTAATGCGTTGTTCAGTCTGACTGTGAACTCAACAGTTTCACAATGTTTTGTGAATTTAAAGAGAAAAAAGAAAGGTTTTGTGGTTTCCTGGTCCATTACTGTAAAAAGAAAGAAAAGTAGTTTTTTTGAGACCTGTAAATAAGACAAAAAATGAAGTGCATTTCAAGAAAATATTCATTTTTTTCTAGTTCAAAAGTTCTTGTTTAATGTGTTATTTTTATTTATGAGTATTTGAGTAATTTCTCGTATCCAATACGCATTAAAACACAAATGACTTAAGCTGTTAACTTTTTTAATGTGGCTGACACTCCCTCTGAGTTCAAACAAACCAATATCCCGGAGTAATGCATGCACTCAAACAGTACACTGACTGAACTGCTGTGAAGAGAGAACTGAAGATTTATTAATTTATTATGATTAATTATTATTGAGTTATTAATAACATTATTTATCTTTTTGGGTGAACTTACCCTTTAACATGCTCTTCAACATCTCTAGTGAGTTGATTAGGATCTTATTGACTGTCAAATGCAGTTCTCTTCAGTATTTAAAATTGTAATCAGTAAACCTAGTCAGGTAAGAACCTTACAGGTCCCTCACAACCTCCTTTTCACATTAAGCGAAATATAACCCTGATTAAAGAACCACACCATCATATCAACATACTGTTGTCTCTCCTTTTCTAGACTGACTCATCACTGGACTGAAATACTATGAAATAAATAAACTGGTAATAAACTGGTAAGAAAATGTTAATTGTTAATGATGTTAATTCTTTGAGTTGACAATGATCTTCAGATTCGAGCAGTTTTCACCCGGCTCTTAATGTGTATTTTTATCTTCTGCAGCATCAGCGAGCGTCTGAACCTTCAGTAATAGTTGTGTTTGATTTCCTCAGACCTCCTCAGTGCATTTATATGTTCCCTCTTATTTTGGTATTATTATACTGCAGGGTGTAGGTACATCTTTGACTCACTTCAGATGTATTTCTACTCCGTATATCATATATGTGTGTGTGTGTGTGTATGCTGTTTTCAGTGGGGGTTTAACCTCTGGTCTAAGAACAGGTGTTTTATAGATCATTCTACGCTCGCTTCATGAAAACGCTGTAAGTGGGTTAACTTTAGAAAGATGCAATGTTAAAAACAGGAAGTAAACGTTAGTTGTCGAGAAAATTCCACCACAGACAGCAATAGAGCAACCAGTAGATTTACTGTCTGAACACTGGGCCTTCGAGATGAAACCAAGATAATTGAGTCTAGAGAATACAACAGAGACAGGCATCCAGTCACCCGAGGTGGAGGGCCAGTTCTGAAGATTCTGAGTTAGTTCTGAAAGAAGAAAACATGAGGACAAGTGTTCAGATGAATGGTGTGAAAGAGCAGCTGTTTTCTGTCTGAACAGACCTGATGCTGGATTCAGAGTATCATGAGGAACAAAGATGGGACGGGAAACTGCTGTTTATGGCTATACATCACAATACGTTTTATATCACTGGTTCATATATAAATATTTATTTATGTATTAAAAAAGAGATTTCTCCCTTTAGTGTTGTAACTAATTGTTTCAAGCCCATTGAAAGGCAGTTTAATCTAGAGATCTGTTTGATCTCTAAACTGTGTGAGGTGAACTTTGCTGCTGATAAAAGTCTGTAGAAGGTCTCAGACACAGCTTTTATCAGCAGCATCTTCACAAGGGCGTCTTACTGTTATACAGCAGGAAGCACGTACAAATATGACTCAAATACAAGCATATAGTCTTGCATAATAAAATATTAACTGTGCAATTTAATATTAAAATGTGCATGATGGAGATGATGTAAAGTGCATGATATGAAATGCAGTGACACAAATACTGTTCCCTCAAATGTGGTGAAACATTTATATGTGTGTACAGTCATAGATGAGCTCAGTCTTGCTGTGCACAGTGATGATGGAGCGTCTGCTGCTGATGTTCATCCTCACACACGCTTCAGGTACGACACACTCGATCGGGCTGTTTGAGTCAATTTTGGTAACATGTTAGTGTTAAAGTCAGTACTGGTTTAGTGTGTTGCATGTGTGTTTGTACAATAGTAACTCAAATATTGAGCATAATTGTCCTGTAATGTAACTGTTGCCTAGATTAAATGCACATACATTTTTTTTAAAATGTTTTTCATGTTCATCACCATCAACTTTGCCAAGAGCAAGCAGTTGTAATATTTTCACGGTCACGTTTCCACATCTCTTTTTATCCAGACGACTGAGTTTTCTGCTAAAACTGATGCATCATAACTAAGAGGTCAAGAATGAGATGTTTTATGGGTATTTCATCATGATTCATCTGCACATATATTCTGTGTAATGGTGTGTGCAGCCTGACAGACCACAGACGTGAATTTCTTTGGAAACATTTAAGCAACAACAGTCTGTCTCTGTTTGTTTGTCTCTTGAGTCGGTTCTGTTCTGTGAATTGGGCAAATGCGTTCACAAAGCCATCTGAATCAGAGTTTAATTCATTCATGGTGAATCAGTTGGAGTGGTTTCTTAGTAAAACAGTATCAGAATGTTTTTAACAGAACGAACAGCATAGGATCTATAATCAACTGAATTATCAGGTCAGGTTTCAGAGGAAATTCTGTGGGAGCTTTTGATAATACAATAATTAATCTCAAAATGAAATTCTTATTGATGCTTATGTTTCATGCAGATTAATTTCTCTGAAAAGTGTAAACACTGTGTGTCTGTAACACTGTCTAAACTGTCATTGTGTTTGAGTTTCCATTTATTTGTCGTGTTTTTAAAGGAATAGTTTGTCCAAAAATGGAAATTTGCTGACAGTTTAGTTCACAGTTCATCTGAGATTAGATTGAGTTTGTGTCTTCATCAGGCTTGTAGAAATGTAGCATTGTATCAGTGTCTCATGGATGTGAATGGGTGCCGTCAGAATGAGAGTCCAAACAGCTGATAAAAACACCACAATAATCCACAGCACTCCAGTCCATCAGTGAACATCTGGAGAAGACACAAGATGAAACACATCCAGCATTAAGATGATTTTAACTCAAACACATAGAGTCTATAATCCAGAATAACACTTCCTCCAGTGAAAAAGTGCATCTCCTGTTGTCTCTCACATCAACATCCACCCAATTGTATGCTTTAATAAGATCTTCAGTAAAACAATTGTACTGCTGTTTTTAATATATATATTTTTTTTATTTTTCAGGAACTCAATATATCCAGACAGTCAGTAAAATATGTGTTCAGAAACAACAAACGATCACAGTGCCATGTTTATATGATCAGAAATATGCTAATCACCCAAAATACATGAGTTGTGGAGGTGTGTGGATCTTCAGTCGTTCTGTGACACACAGCAGGATGTCTGTTGAGGATGATCCAGCAGTAAAAGTGTTTAAGGCGACACAGAGAAGCTGAAGTGAGTGACTCCGGCTGGTACTGGTGTGCTGTGAGCATGTCTGGATCTGATCCTCACAAATATCTGTATCTGCAGGTTACTGAAGGTATCACTGTTTCTGTGCAGCATCATTAACTAAAGCATACTGTATATTCCAGAAGGTGTAAATGACTCTGATCTCTTCTCTCTCATGTGTAGCACAACCAGGGCTCCGTGTCTCCAGTCAGACTGTGTCAGGTTATGAGGGAGGTAACGTCACGATCCTCTGTCACGGCGCTTCACACTGGTGTAGGATCAGAGGATCTTGTGCGGGGAGAGATGGAGGATCTCTAGAGAGGACTGCGGTGCGTGATGATGATGGTTCTGTTCTGAGAGTGACTCTGTATCAGCTGCAGAAGGAGGACAGTGGATGGTATTACTGCGCTAATGAGGATTCACAGATGCCTGTTCATCTTACTGTGATGGAGGCCCTAAATATTACACAGTGTACAACTAACCCCTCTTATAGCAGCACTCCACCCAGTGCAGACAGGTAAGAGATCGTGCTGGTTTAATCACAGCACTCGTCAGAGGTGGACTGACCTCTGTTTAAGCTTTCATTCGTTCTCATTGCAACCCTTGACTTCAGGCAGTTCCTGTGGCTGCTGCTGCTGGGAGCGATGCTGCTGATTACAGTCTGTGCAGCTGTGATGCTGATCAGAGCGAGGAACACGAGAAGTGAGTGAGTTCATCATTTGATTAATAAGGCAATGACAAAGTATGTGCAGTATTACATGTGTGTGTATCCGCAGAACAATCAGCATCTGCAGTAAGCTCAAATCTACACGAAGGCATGGACAAACAACAGCTGCCCACAGTAGGTTACATTCACAATACTGCCAGCTTTTAATCACTATTCATCACTAGTGTGAGTATTAATATTATAAACTGTATTTTTATAGGAAACTGGGAAAAACAGCGAGGCTGCGTGTGAAAATCTCTATGAAATCATGACTGGAATTAAACAGAACACTCAGGTACTTTTTATTGCATTTATAGAATTCACAAAACTGTAAACAACTTTTTTTTATTATTAATTTAAACATGTATTTTCATAGGGAAATAGGAAAAACAACGAGGTTGCATGTGAAAATCTCTATGAAACCATGACTGGAATTAAACAAAACAATCAGGTACTCTTAGTTTTTCATTTATAGGGATTTTATGCTAATATGATATGTCAGTCTAACTGTATTTTTCTTTTGTTTAGTCTTGTTTTTTATGTTCTTGTGGTAGCTGACTGCAATAGATAATAAAAACATATATGCATCTATGGTCAGAAAAGTTAAAAAGTGAACTCGATAAACAGGCTTATGGTTCTTATAATATTTGTTTGTGATAATCAGAGTTTAATCAAATCAGATGTGTGTAACTCATGTAAACCAATAGCATTAGTTTTATTCAATTTGAATATGTGATTAGAAAAATAACTAATATGAAGGATCTTTTTTTTAAACCCTAATATAATGTTGTAGGTCATTTTAACCCCCAACACTTTTTTTTTCTTGAGTTGTGGGAACTACTGGTTAACCTCGGATGTTTTTCTTGAAGTTGTGTAATTGTTTTCATTTAGGGATATGAACATGCCCACAAAGGTTCAACATCCGAGCTGTGTGTACAGAGTTTATGTATTATGATATAAATCATGTAAAAAAAAAAACACCTGGCAAATAAAGCTAATTCTGATTCTGATGTTAATTTCATTCCATTTTTTAGTAGTCTTCAGTCAGAACTTTTTGTGGAACGGAAATATTCTGTAGATGTTAAAGTTTCTTCATGGACCCTTCGATGCCAGTAAAGAACATTTATTTTTAAGTGTGGCGTTGCTAGTGCCATGCTCCATTATTTCAGCTTCAGGAAAACACACACGCACACACACACACACACACACACAGAGACACAAATACTTACTCACTCTCTCTCTCTCTCACACACACATACACATACACAAAAGCATTAAAAAAAAATGTTTATAATAGTCATATTTTGTGAAAACAAAAGTTGTTAAATACAGTGTTAAAAAAACTTTTTTGTAATATCTGAAAAGCTGTGTTAAAGGTTTAATGTTATACCTGAATTTTTTTTCTTTAATTATTATTATTATTTTTTAAATCAAATCCAATGACAGATCTGGAAAATAATTATTGTACCTGGAACTTTAACATGAAATGTATTGTGTTTCTGCATACAAAAAAAGATAGCATGCATACAGTCTTGTACAAATAGTGACAGAAGTTTATTTTTAGGCGAAGCGTGTCTTTGAGGTGTAACCCCATCTGTGTGTGTCTCAAGCTCTGAGGCTCTGCTTTCATCAAGTGGAAAACTGTGGGTGGAAACATAGTGCTTATTTCTCGTCTATTTATTATTATTATTACAGTTTTTTTCAATTGCTAAACGACAGTGAGCACAACTGGAGCTACATGTGCAAAACTCTAACCACAGTCTGCACTAGCAACAGTCACCTGAGCTAAACAGTTCACATCACCTGCAAAACTCATTCCAAGCAACACAACTCTTAACACATGGCTCAAAACAGGCTCAGTGCAGCCAAACACTACACACAACCCTCACTGAGAGAACACACACCGTCACTCAAAACACACCAAGAGGAGAAACACCACACAAAACCGTCACTAAAATAAACACACACCGTCACTCAGAACACACTGAGAGGAGAAACACTACACACAAACCTTGCCGAGATAACACACACCGTCACTCAGAACACACCGAGAGGAAAAACACTACACACAAACCTTGCCGAGATAACACACACCGTCACTCGGAACACACCGAGAGGAGAAACACTACACACAACCCTCACTGAGATAACACACACCGTCACTCGGAACACACCGAGAGCAAAAACACTACACACAACCCTCGCCGAGATAACACACACCGTCACTCGGAACACACAGAGAGGAAAAACACCACACACAACCCTCGCCGAGATAACACACACTGTCACTCGGAACAAATCGAGAGGAAAAACACTACACACAACCCTCACCGAGATAACACACACCGTAATTCGGAACACACAAAGAGCAAAAACACTACACACAACCCTCGCAAAGGATAACACACACCATCACTCGGAACACACCGAGAAGAAAAACACTACACACAACCCTCGCCGAGATAACACACACCGTCACTCAGAACACACCGAGAGGAGAAACACTACACACAACCCTCACCGAGATAACACACACCGTCACCCGGAACACACAGAGAGGAGAAACACTACACACAACCCTCAAAGAGATAACACACACCGTCACTCAGAACACACCGAGAGGAAAAACACCCCACCAACCCTCACCGAGATAACACACACCGTCACTCAGAACACACCAAGAGGAGAAACACTACACACAACCCTCGCCGAAATAAAACACACCGTCACTCGGAACAAACAGAGATGAGAAACACTACACACAACCCTCAAAGAGATAACACACACCGTCACTCAGAACACACCGAGAGGAAAAACACCACACACAACCCTCGCCGAAATAACACACACCGTCACTCGGAACACACCAAGAGGAGAAACACTACACACAACCCTCGCCGAAATAACACACACCGTCACTCGGAACACACCAAGAGGAGAAACACTACACACAACCCTCGCCGAAATAACACACACCGTCACTCGGAACACACCAAGAGGAGAAACACTACACACAACCCTCGCCGAGATAACACACACCGTCACTCAGAACACACGAGAGGAGAAACACCACACACAACCCTCACAGAGATAACACACACCGTCACTCGGAACACACCAAGAGGAGAAACACTACACACAACCCTCGCCGAGATAACACACACCGTCACTCAGAACACACAGAGAGGAAAAACACTACACACAACCCTCGCCGAGATAAAACACACTGTCACTCAGAACAGACGAGAGGAGAAACACCACACACAACCCTCACAGAGATAACACACACCGTCACTCGGAACACACCAAGAGGAGAAACACTACACACAACCCTCGCCGAAATAACACACACCGTCACTCGGAACACACAGAGAGGAAAAACACTACACACAACCCTCGCCGAGATAAAACACACCATCACTCGGAACACACAGAGAGGAAAAACACCACACACAACCCTCACTGAGATAACACACACCGTCACTCAGAACACACGAGAGGAGAAACACCACACACAACCCTCACAGAGATAACACACACTGTCACTCAGAACAGACGAGAGGAGAAACACCACACACAACCCTCACAGAGATAACACACACCGTCACTCGGAACACACCAAGAGGAGAAACACTACACACAACCCTCGCCGAAATAACACACACCGTCACTCGGAACACACCGAGAGGAGAAACACCACACACAACCCTAACAGAGATAACACACACCGTCACTCAGAACACACCGAGAGGAAAAACACTACACACAACCCTCGCCGAGATAACACACACCGTCACTCGGAACACACAGAGAGGAAAAACACTACACACAACCCTCGCCGAGATAAAACACACCGTCACTCGGAACACACTGAGAGAAAAAAAACTACACACAACCCTCGCCGAGATAACACACACCGTCATTCGGAACACACAGAGAGCAAAAACACTACACACAACCCTCGCGGAGATAACACACACCGTCACTCGGAACATACCGAGAGGAAAAACACCACACACAACCCTCGCGGAGATAACACACACCGTCACTCAGAACACACCGAGAGGAGAAACACTACACACAACCCTCACTGAGATAACACACACCGTCACTCGGAACACACCGAGAGGAGAAACACTACACACAACCCTCGCCGAGATAACACACACCGTCACTCGGAACACACCGAGAGGAGAAACACTACACACAACCCTCACCGAGATAACACACACCGTCACTCGGAACACACAGAGAGGAGAAACACTACACACAACCCTCGCCGAGATAACACACACCGTCACTCAGAACACACCGAGAGGAGAAACACCACACAAGACCCTCGCCGAGATAACACACACCGTCACTCGGAACACACCGAGAGGAGAAACACTACACACAACCCTCACTGAGATAACACACACAGTCACTCGGAACACACCGAGAGGAGAAACACTACACACAACCCTCGCCGAGATAACACACACCGTCACTCAGAACACACCGAGAGGAGAAACACCACACACAACCCTCGCCGAGATAACACACACCGTCACTCGGAACACACCGAGAGGAGAAACACTACACACAACCCTCACCGAGACACACACCGTCACTCTGAACACACAGAGAGGAGAAACACTACACACAACCCTCGCCGAAATAAAACACACCGTCACTCGGAACACACAGAGAGGAAAAACACCACACACAACCCTCGCCGAGATAACACACACCGTCACTCGGAACACACAGAGAGGAAAAACACCACACACAACCCTCGCCGAGATAACACACACCGTCACCCGGAACACACCGAGAGGAGAAACACCACACACAACCCTTGCCGAGATAACAAACACTGTCACTTAGAACAAATCGAAAGGAAAAACACTACACACAACCCTCATTGAGATAACACACACCGTCACTCGGAACACACAGAGAGGAGAAACACCACACACAACCCTCGCCGAGATAACACACACCGTCACCCGGAACACACCGAGAGGAGAAACACCACACACAACCCTCGCCGAGATAACACACACCATCACTCGGAACACACCGAAAGAAAAAAAACTACACACAACCCTCGCCGAGATAACACACACTGTCACTCGGAACAAATCGAGAGGAAAAACACTACACACAACCCTCACTGAGATAACACACACCGTCACTCGGAACACACCGAGAGCAAAAACACTACACACAACCCTCGCCGAGATAACACACACCGTCACTCGGAACACACCGAGAAGAAAAACACTACACACAACCCTCACCGAGATAACACACACCATCACTCGGAACACACTGAGAGTAGAAACTACACACAACCCTCACTGAGATAACACACGCCGTTACTCGGAACACACAGAGAGGAAAAACACTACAGACAACCTTCACCGAGATAACACACACCGTCACTCGGAACACACCGAGAAGAAAAACACTACACACAACCCTCACTGAGATAACACACACCGTCACTCGGAACACACAGAGAGCAAAAACACCACACACAACCCTCGCCGAGATAACACACACCGTCACTCGGAACACACCGAGAGAAAAAAAAACACACACAACCCTCGCCGAGATAACACACACCGTCACTCGGAAAAAATCGAGAGGAAAAACACTACACACAACCCTCGCCGAGATAACACACACCGTCACTCGGAACACACGGAGAGGAAAAACACTACACACAACCCTCGCCGAGATAACACACACCGTCACTCAGAACACACGAGAGGAAAAACACCCCACCAACCCTCACAGAGATAACACACACCGTCACTCAGAACACACAGAGAGGAAAAACACCCCACCAACCCTCGCCGAGATAACACACACCGTCACTCGGAACACACCGAGAGCAAAAACACCACACACAACCCTCGCCGAGATAACACACTTCACGAGTTCACCCTTACATCTAATCTGAAGGCAAATAGTAGGCATATTTTGGCGTGCTGTCCTGGGGGAGGGGTCCGGGCCCGGAGCATAGCCCGAACCCAAATAACTCCCCCTATCCCAATTTGGGATAAATAGATTAGAAGTGAGGAGTTGGGGTGGAGGAGGGTTGCCGAAAAACTGTCGTGGGACAGGAGGTAGGAAGACTGGATATATATACGCGTGCGTGCTATGATTAGCTAAACGAGATGCACCTGTACCAAATTGGATGATTATCTGATCGTGCTTCTCCCGAACTTTGTTAATAAAACCACATTTCACGAGTTCACCCTTACATCTAATCTGAAGGCAAATAGTAGGCATATTTTGGCGTGCTGTCCTGGGGGAGGGGTCCGGGCCCGGAGCATAGCCCGAACCCAAATAACTCCCCAAAAGAAGCTTAAAGCCATAGGACAGCAGCCAGAGAGATAAAATTTAGTTGCCCCCCAAAATATGCGTGTTGGGAAGAAAATGCAGAGCGACCTGGAGAGCCCGTGCAGTGTTCGACGAGAGCTGCGGCTCGCAACGTCTTACCAGCGAGCCCTCCGTGCCGCTTATGGGAGGAGCACGATGCCAGATATCAAGAAATGAGGGACTCTTGCTGCCTCCGAAGGGAGCTGCGGCTCTGCTGCACCGGAAGGGAGAGTCCCTCTTGCGGCTGAGTACGAGGCGCGGTTTGTTGCATCTGATGGAGGGCTCTCACTGCGACTGAAGGGAGCCAGCGACTGTATCCCATCGGGAGGGAGATCCCTGGCCGCCATAGAGTATGCAACATAACTCGGACGGGGGGTTCACACTGCGACCGAAGGGAGACGTGGGTCTGCTGCACCAGAAGGGAGAGCCCCGTCAGATGCTAAATAGGCAATGAGATTCGAGCCGCGGTTTGGCGCGTCGGATGAAGGGCTCCTAATGCAACCGAAGGGAGCCAGCGGCTGTACCCCATCGGGAGGGAGATCCCTAGCCATCGTGGAGCATGCAACATAACTCAGATGGGGGGTTCACACTGCGACCGAAGGGAGCTGTGGGTCTGCTGCACCGGAAGAGGAGCCCTAGTCCGATGCTGAGAAGGCAAAGAGACGCGACTGTTGGAGGGACTCCCGCTGCCTCCGAAGGGAGCTGCGGCTCTGCTGCACCGGAAGGGGGAGTCCCCCATTGCGGGTTTATGGAGGCACGGTTTTTTGCCTCTGAGGGTTCTCCCAGCCTCCGTAGGGGGTTCGCAACTCTGCAGCAGGAGTGCTGCCCCGGAGGGGAGAGCCCTGATTGACGCTAACTAGAATACGACTGTTGGAGGGACTTTTGCTGCGTCCGAAGGGAGCTGCGGCTCTGCTGCACCGGAAAGGCGAGTCCCCCTTGCGATGCGAGGCAAGGCTTGATGCGTCTGATGGAGGGCTCTCACTGCGACCGAAGGGAGCCAGCAGCTCTATTCCTCCGGGAGGGAGAACCCTATCCGCCCTTGAGCATGCAACATAACTCAGACGGGGGGTTCACCCTGCGACTGAAGGGAGCCGTGGGTCTGCTGCACCGGAAGGGAGAGCCCCATCAGATGCAGAATAGGCAAGAAGATTCGAGGAACGGTTTGATGCATCGGATGGAGGGCTCCTGCTGCGACCGAAGGGAGCCAGCGGCTGTGTTCCCCCGGGAGGGAGATCCCGGTCCGCCCTTGAGCATGCAACATAACTCAGACGGGGGGTTCACCCTGCGACCGAAGGGAGCCGTGGGTCTGCTGCACCGGTAGGGGAGCCCCGTCCGATACGGAGTAGGCAAGAAAACGCGACTGATGGAGGGACTCTCGCTGCGTCCGAAGGGAGCTGCGGCTCTGCTGCACCGGAAGGGAGAGTCCCCCTTGCGACTGTATAAGCGGCTTAATTTGATGCATCGGATGGAGGGCTGTCACAACGACCGAAGGGGGCCTGTGGCTCTGCTGCACCGGGAGGGATACCCCCATCTGCCGCTGAGCGCGCAGCGCAACTCAATGACAGATGAAAGGCTCACACTGCGACCGAAGGGAGCCACTGCCCAGCTGCACCGGAAGGGAGAGCCCTGTCCGATGCTGAAATAGGCAAGGAGATTGTAACGATGGCTGGAGGGCCCTTACTTTGGCCGAAGAAACGATAACTGAGAGGCTTCTATTATTTAAGTACACAACATGATTTAAGGAGGAATATTTTTTTTTTTTTTTTTTTTTTTTTTTTTTTTTTTTTTTTGTTGTTGGCGGAAGGAGACAAGCGCTGCGTCCGAAAATCACGTACTGCAAGGAGTCAGCAGTGTTTTGATTTGAGGACGTAAAGAGAACGTTGTGGCATGTGTCCATTGCAAGATAGAGCTAGCATACCACAACTAGGGCCCTACAATTTCCGCGATGCAGAAAACGTGGAGGGGATCGCGGAATCCAGTCACAAAAACGGAATTTACAGTTGAACGCGGAATGGCAAAGAACTTGCCAATTATTATTATTATTATTATTTATTTTATTATTAATTTTTTTTTTTTTTTTTTTTTTTTTTTTTGAATGAATGAATCAAAATAGGTAATTGCACTTACATCCAATTCACGAATTAATATCTCTAAATATTAAGCCGGAACAGTATTTAAATGTAAATCCTGCATGTTCTGTGTGTCTCTGTTAATGAATGGAGCAGGAGCGCGACTTCCTTTATCACACACACACTGAAGCGCGCGTTACGCTCACGGTAATTTCTGCGTCTGCGGTCTCACTAAATAAGGACTTGAACAACATCTCCAGACATTTTATCCTACCCATCAGATTTACTGTGCATGCGCACATCAGTATAATTAAGCAAAAACACATTTTATTTTATTACTCGATTAATCGATGGATTTTTTTTTTTTTTTTTTTTTTTTTTTTTTTAAGAATACTTGATTACTAATATTTTTAAACCGGAGTCGTTGATGAAAGGAGGGTCCATCGTGAATTTAGATTGGGCGTTCCGGAGTTAGACAAAAGCGAGCCTGATGAGGTTGAATTGGAGAATGGACATAAAATATATATTTTTATTTATTTATTTATTTATTTATTTATTTATTTATTTATTTATTTTTTTTTTTTTTTGAGGCTCTTGCGGCAGCGAGAATTGCGGCAGTAGGGAAGGATGGAAAGGGCTCCTGCGGGAGCAGACACTGCTATGGCAGTGGTGAAATATAGGTAGAGGCTCCTGCGGGAGCAGACACTGCTGCGGCAGTGGTGAAATATAGGTAGAGGCTCCTGCGGGAGAAGACACTGCTGCGGCAGTGGTGAAATATAGGTAGAGGCTCCTGCGGGAGCAGACACTGCTGCGGCAGTGGTGAAATATAGGTAGAGGCTCCTGCGGAAGCGGAGACTGCTGCGGCAGTGGTGAAATATAGGTAGAGGCTCCTGCGGGAGCAGACACTGCTGCGGCAGTGGTGAAATATAGGTAGAGGCTCCTGCGGAAGCGGAGACTGCTGCGGCAGTGGTGAAATATAGGTAGAGGCTCCTGCGGGAGCAGACACTGCTGCGGCAGTGGTGAAATATAGGTAGAGGCTCCTGCGGGAGCAGACACTGCTGCGGCAGTGGTGAAATATAGGTAGAGGCTCCTGCAGGAGCAGACACTGCTGCGGCAGTGGTGAAATATAGGTAGAGGCTCCTGCGGAAGCGGAGACTGCTGCGGCAGTGAGGAAAAAACAGAAAAGGCTCCTGCAGGAGCGGACAATACTGCGGCGGTGGGGAGATATAGAGAAGGCTCCTGCGGGAGCGGACAATGCTGCGGCGGTGGGGAGATACAGAGAAAGCTCCTGCGGAAGGATGGCTGAAGTGAGGATTGACCATTACAGATAGATAGGGCATGTTAGGAGAGTTAGCTATGGTAGATTAGGAGTTTTAGTGAAAGGGGATGAGCTGGCGTTAGAGGGGTTGGCTGAAGAGGGTTCGAGATAGATATATAAATAAATAAAATAATCGGCCTGACCAATAATAGGTCTTGGTACCCTCTGCCTTCTGGCAAATCTGGAGCTGGAGGCCACTGAACAGAAAAATGGTTAGTAGCATGAGGGAGCGGAAGAGTTGAGGGCGCGTTTACGAATGGAGGCGGCCTCACGTTTGCTTCAGCTGCTGTAGCTGTGGGTCGTGGGAAGGGGCTGGGGTGTGTGATGTCTTGAAGAACCTGTGTAGCCTGCACTGCTAGCAGAAGTAACAGGATGGAAATACTGAGATGTGCAGGCCCGTGTTGCAAGTAAAAGTAGCTTCATGCTTGCTTTGGCTGCTGTAGTTGTTGGCTGATTTGACAATTGCTCAAACCTTGTCTGAATTAATACAGTCCTGTTGGAAAAGCATCTTTTCCTCTTGTTTTGGCCTTCGGGCCCTTTTAAACAGCCTCCGGAGCAGATAAATTTGGGATGCTGTTTTCCTGTTGTAGTATGGACTGTGAAAATAGAGGCTTTGAAACGATGTAGCATGTTTAGTTTTATAAACCATTGTACCAATAGACATGTCTATAGCAGTAACGTTAATTGCAGTAATTCAAATTCAAGCCGTTTCTAAAGACATTTACTTTGCATGCTTTTCATATAACAGTCCTAAAAAGACGATAGAAAATTTACTCACACTTGTTGTTCTGCAGCCAAACACGAGGCAGTAGCGTGAAAAATTCTGAATAATCATGCCAGTAAATGGTGAAATATGTCCCTAAATAATTGATCCTGCCGGAATAATTGCATGAAACTTATGTCTGTATCATCTCAGTGAGGTTTAAACATGCACAGTAAAGCAAATGTAATGTCTTTAGACATTTCGGTGTGGATGACAACTCTGCAAAAAGCCTTTGCTTCGTGGTTAAAAAGTGGCATCGTCATCGGACAGAGTTAAGTCATAACGCCGTTTAACAAATTTTGGCGTCTTCATAAGCGCATTCTATATATAACGTCTATTTAAATTGTTCAGATGAGCAAATCACGAGGTTTTCTTGCATGATTAGCATTTTAATTGTTTGGTCAGACGGTTCATATATTGATCTATATATTCACGTTCATAAATCGGGGATTAAACGTGGAATTTATCTTTTGTATGCTAAACATGTAAACAATATGTGCACAGTACCTATAACTGCGCTTTACATTTTGCAAGATTGACATGCTAAATGGCTAAATGACCCGGTTTACTCTCATCAATTTTGTTAAGAGAAGATATGTACCAGTTCATTGCGTTTACGAACGACATGTATCCGTTTAATCAACTCGACATGTATACCGGTTTAGTCCTTTCGTTCACGAATGAGAGCTCTCGATCTCTGAGACTCATATGAAACTCGCTCATTGTGGATGACAACTCTGAAAAATTCTTCATGAATGAGTGTAAACTGAGAACGATTCGTTCGCCTAGAAGATTCATTCGAAAAAACGATTCTTTCACGAACGACATGCCACTACAATAACGCACGGTCTTCGCCGCTAGTGGAGGCAGCATCGAACTGCGCCACGGCTGAAAAAGCGAGAGAGGTTTACTGCGCTGAGAACTGGAGCACGGCTGCGATCCAGCATTATAAGAGAGCCCGGTCCTGGCGAGAAAATCGTGTTGTCGAGTGAGGCGAGCTCAAGGATTTGCACGAGCTTTTGGCCACAACGTGTGGCTTGGTGAGAAGAGCAGCTGACGCGATGACGCTTGTTGGTGTTCGGCGGATAGATATCTTCGTCGGAAGGAAGATTGGGCCTGTGATAAGATGACGGACAGAGCGAACCGAATGCTGACAAACGGTCTATGCCGAAAAACTGTCGTGGGACAGGAGGTAGGAAGACTGGATATATATACGCGTGCGTGCTATAAGATGATTAGCTAAACGAGATGCACCTGTACCAAATTGGATGATTATCTGATCGTGCTTCTCCCGAACTTTGTTAATAAAACCACATATCGTCACTCGGAACACACCGAGAGAAAAAAAAACCACACACAACCCTCGCCGAGATAACACACACCGTCACTCGGAACAAATCGAGAGGAAAAACACTACACACAACCCTCGCATAGATAACACACACCGTCACTCGGAACAAATCGAGAGGAAAAACACTACACACAACCCTCGCCGAGATAACACACACCGTCACTCGGAACACACGGAGAGGAAAAACACTACACACAACCCTCGCCGAGATAACACACACCGTCACTCGGAACAAATCGAGAGGAAAAAAACCACACACAACCCTCGCCAAGATAACACACACCGTCACTCGGAACACACGGAGAGGAAAAACACCACACACAACCCTCGCCGAGATAACACACACCGTCACTCAGAACACACGAGAGGAGAAACACCACACACAACCCTCACAGAGATAACACACACCGTCACTCAGAACACACCAAGAGGAGAAACACTACACACAACCCTCGCCGAGATAACACACACCGTCACTCGGAACACACCGAGAGGAAAAACACTACACACAACCCTCGCCGAGATAACACACACCGTCACTCGGAACACACCGAGAGGAAAAACACTACACACAACCCTCGCCGAGATAAAACACACCGTCACTCGGAACACACAGAGAGGAAAAACACCACACACAACCCTCGCCGAGATAACACACACCGTCACTCAGAACACACGAGAGGAGAAACACCACACACAACCCTCACAGAGATAACACACACCGTCACTCGGAACACACACACAGAGGAGAAACACTACACACAACCCTCACTGAGATAACACACACCGTCACTCAGAACACACCAAGAGGAGAAACACCACACACAACCCTCGCCGAGATAACACACACCGTCACTCGGAACACACTGAGAGTAGAAACTACACACAACCCTCACTGAGATAACACACACCTGGAAACATAGTGCTTATTTCTCGTCTATTTATTATTAATATTACAGTTTTTTTCAATTGCTAAACGACAGTGAGCACAACTGGAGCTACATGTGCAAAACTCTAACCACAGTCTGCACTAGCAACAGTCACCTGAGCTAAACAGTTCACATCACCTGCAAAACTCATTCCAAGCAACACAACTCTTAACACATGGCTCAAAACAGGCTCAGTGCAGCCAAACACTACACACAACCCTCACTGAGAGAACACACACCGTCACTCAAAACACACCAAGAGGAGAAACACCACACAAAACCGTCACTAAAATAAACACACACCGTCACTCGGAACACACAGAGAGGAAAAACACTACAGACAACCCTCGCCGAGATAACACACACCGTCACCCGGAACACACCGAGAGGAGAAACACCACACACAACCCTCGCCGAGATAACACACACCGTCACTCGGAACACACCGAGAGAAAAAAAACTACACACAACCCTTGCCGAGATAACAAACACTGTCACTTAGAACAAATCGAAAGGAAAAACACTACACACAACCCTCATTGAGATAACACACACCGTCACTCGGAACACACAGAGAGGAGAAACACCACACACAACCCTCGCCGAGATAACACACACCGTCACCCGGAACACACCGAGAGGAGAAACACCACACACAACCCTCGCCGAGATAACACACACCATCACTCGGAACACACCGAAAGAAAAAAAACTACACACAACCCTCGCCGAGATAACACACACTGTCACTCGGAACAAATCGAGAGGAAAAACACTACACACAACCCTCACTGAGATAACACACACCGTCACTCGGAACACACCGAGAGCAAAAACACTACACACAACCCTCGCCGAGATAACACACACCGTCACTCGGAACACACCGAGAGGAAAAACACTACACACAACCCTCGCCGAGATAACACACACCGTCACTCGGAACACACCGAAAGAAAAAAAACTACACACAACCCTCGCCGAGATAACACACACTGTCACTCGGAACAAATCGAGAGGAAAAACACTACACACAACCCTCACTGAGATAACACACACCGTCACTCGGAACACACCGAGAGCAAAAACACTACACACAACCCTCGCCGAGATAACACACACCGTCACTCGGAACACACCGAGAGGAAAAACACTACACACAACCCTCGCCGAGATAACACACACCGTCACTCGGAACACACCGAGAGCAAAAACACTACACACAACCCTCGCCGAGATAACACACACCATCACTCGGAACACACCGAAAGAAAAAAAACTACACACAACCTCGCCGAGATAACACACACTGTCACTCGGAACAAATCGAGAGGAAAAACACTACACACAACCCTAACAGAGATAACACACACTGTCACTCGGAACAAATCGAGAGGAAAAACACTACACACAACCCTCACTGAGATAACACACACCGTCACTCGGAACACACCGAGAGGAAAAACACTACACACAACCCTCGCCGAGATAAAACACACCGTCACTCAGAACACCGAGAGGAAAAACACTAGCATCAAACGCCAACACAGAAAAAATACTCACTTTTCATCTTTACAGTTTGAACAATTTCAGTGACATCATACAAAGTCATATTTTCTTCAGAGAAAGGAGGGACATTCTTTCACATTATTTATTTACATGTTTAGAACATAATTCTTTAAGGTAAATGAAAATTAGCAGCTTGCTTCAATAGTCTGTAGTAATTTACAGAATTACAGTAATGAGAAAAAAAGGTAGAAAAGTACATACTGTAATTCGAACAAATAATTTTCAGGGCCAATCCTGAAATTGCAATCAGCAGTGTTTGAAATCTATTCTGTTTTGAATGTGTGCTTCACAGTTTTGACAGCAGTGTGTTAGCATTTGAACAAAGTTCTGTAAATCCACAGTGTTGTGCAGGTTGTGGTTAAAGTCATGGGATAAGTGTGTAGAGTTTTGAAAACTGTGTTCAAGCAATAAAAACGAAACTAGAGTTTGGTCCACATGAACTGCTGCTGTGCAGACTGTAGTTAGAGTTTTGCACATGTGACTCCAGTTGTGCTCACTGTCCTTTAGAAATCGAAAAAAACTGTATTATTATTAAAAAGAAAATTTTGTAATTCCTGGAAAGACTTTATAGACAAAAAGGCGGTCGGTTTGTCTCTGTCAGTGTTAATGCTGTTTTATTTATTGCTTTAGAGGGAATCTGTCACACCGGTTTCACCCAGCTTAAATATGTTATAAATAAATAAGCAGTTTTGTCACACTATCCACAAAAACTCTTGCAAAATGTTGGTGTTTTGTGCGGAGGGTGAGTCAGACCAGAGCAGCAGAAAAACAGGAACTCAAGAAGAGAAATGACAGAGTTCCCACTAAACATCTTCACAATGACACAGCCATGGATCTGAACTGTCTTCTCTTCATCTTCAGCTTCTTCAGACTCTCAGGTGAGAACCACCTCACAAGCATCCGTAATGTTTATTTACAGAGACACTTGCTTTACTGTCCTGTCAAATATGAATAATTTTCTTATATGAATAATCTCAAGATTTTCATGTTTATGCAAAGATCCAAGACTACTGGATTTATAAAGTTAACAATATTTTGATTTGGCATAAAGAGTGAACAGTAGGTTCACAGTATTTTCAGTAGGTATTGAAAATATGGGATTAAAAAAAAAAAAAAAACGTTTTAGGATTTTTTTAAAGGTTACATTTAAAATGTTTGACTGTATTTAGATCAAACTGTTATATTAATGTTTATATTCATATATTATATTATATTTTTTAATTAAATATGAAGTTAAATCTGTAAAAATGGCATAAAACACCACAGATTTGGGATTAATCAATTCATTATTTTAATTTATACAATATTTCTTTTTTGAAGGAGCACAGGGCATCACTACAGTCAGCCAGATATCTGCTCGGAGAGGACAGTCTGTCATAATTCCTTGTTTATATAATCATACATATGCATTTTCATACAAATACTTGAGCGTTGGAGACTATTGGCTATCAAGTGTCCAGACATATCATTACAAAATCTCAGATGACACGAAAGGTCACATCTTCACCGTCCACATGGATGATGTCCAGGAGCCTGGCTATTACTGGTGTACCATTCATATTCCTTTAGCTTTTGATATATATGTAGGGTTTTTCTTGGACATCACACCAGGTGAGAGCATCTTACAGTTATCTGAACCTCTCTGATGTCAAACTGAAATTGTACAAACTCATAAAGTTAGGGTAAATTACAGAAATTTTATTATTCTTAAAGGAATGGTTCAACCAAAAATGAAAATGTGCTTACGTTAAGGCCATTTTAGATGCAGATGAGTTTGTTTCTTCATCAGATTTGGAGAAGTGTAGCATTGCATCAGTGTCTCACCAATGGATGCCCTGCACTGGATGGGTGCCGTCAGAATGAGAGTCCAAACAGCTGAGCACATTTTCAGCAAATTTACATTTTCGGGTGAACTGTTCCTTTAACACATTGCTAAATGAGTGGCAACTGATGTTCCCTTTCAGTTGGTCACTCTCGACGTCACGTCGGTGACCGATGAATTGGGATATCGCTTCAATAGACCAGTCTACTTAGAGTGTAAACTAAACGAGGCAATGCACATTGGCATGCAATAATTGCATCCAGCTGCAGCTGAGTATAATAAGGCAGCAGGTGCAATGCATTCCAGCTTTTTCGCTTCAGAGCCGAGCGGAGTCCCATTGCTGCTGCCGCGATCTGGGGCTTGTTCTGATGGCCGACAGATGAGAACCACTTCCAGCAATAGTGTGGGTGGTTTGAGAATTACAGTAGTGGCAAACCGTGCAGGAAACCAACCCTCTGGGGACAATCCCTCCAGTGGGACTCCCCCCCACCAGATGTCAATCTCAGCATCGAGGGGAGAGCTGTCCGATGAAGATTCAGTTGTGCTGCAGCCCTCCGGGATGGTGGCAAACCCTGAATCGGATCCGGCGATGACCGCTATGCTTTCCCGGACCGCAGAAAGAGTAGGGCTCGAGGGGAAATCTCTACCACATCCCGAGCCCTTGAGGCAGGAAGATTGGTTCTCATGGTGGTTTGTGCTGGTTCTCAGTGCCCCACCCCATTGCTTTTCTGTATGGAAGAAACGCTATGGCGTTACTGCAGGTGCACCAGGCCAAGGCAAGATTGACCTTGTCATCAGGTTCTTTAGAGGGTCGATGATTCATGCCTAGAGTTTGGGCCGGCTGACTCCCAGGTAATCCTGAGGCCCTGGCCTGGATACGTGCCCAAGGTTCCCACTACACCCTTCAAAGACCAAGTGGTGAATCTGCAAGTGCTGCCCCTGGAGGAGGCAGACATAGCCTTGGCTTTGCTCTGTCCTGTCCGAGCATTGAGATGCTACATAGACTGAACACAAAGCTTTAGGATCTCTGACCAGCTCTTTGTCTGTTATGGAGCCTGGCAGAAGGGGAGTGCCATCTCTAAGCAGAGGATGGCCCACTGGATTGTGGATGCCATAACCCTTGCTTATCAGGCACAGGGTGTGCCCTGCCTGTTCAGGTTGCAAGCTCACTCAACTAGAAGTGTTGCATCCTCCTGGGCACTGGCTGGTGGCGCCTCGCTGACAGATATTTGTAGAGCTGCGGGCTGTGTGACCCCTAACACATTCGGTAGGTTCCATAGCCTTCATGTAGAGGCGGTATCCTCCAGTGTTCTCACCTCAAACGGGTTGTGGCCACCACTGATCCGCAGGGTCACCGGCTTGGATCCTCGGTGAAGACCTGGTAGGCATTGCACCTGCTGCCTTATTATACTCACGCTGTGATCAGCTGCTGCTGGATGCAATAATTGTATGCCAATGTGCGTTGGCTCGTTTAGTTTACACTCAAAGTCTATCAAAGCTATCCCAATTCGCCGGACACCAACGTGACATCACCGTTCCCTCATTCTGTTATGTATGGAACAAGGGTTACCATACATAACAGAGACATTTTTTATGCTATTTCTAGACTCTCCAAGACTTTATGTGAACTCTCAGATTGTGACTGGATCTGAGAATGGCAGCGTTACCATCACCTGCTACCATCAGGGTGCACAATATGGTGTAAAATGGTGTAAGTTTGGAGATCAGTGCATTACAGGAGCATCTGGGACGTTAGCTGGAGCCTCGGTTAAGATCATACATGGTCTGAGAAACACGACTGTACGCATGAGCCAGCTAAAGAAGGAGAACACAGGATGGTACTGGTGCACGACAGAAGATCTGCAGATGCCTGTTCATATCACTGTCCATCAGAAGGAGAGCAGTATGACTCCAACTACAGCAGAGCCTGGTCAGTTCTCACCTAGCACTCGCAAAAGGTGACAATACTTTAATATAACGACTCACTGAGTCATGCTGGTCCAAACTCATAAGCCTGTCTTTCTTCAGGGCAAAACTATTTAGCTATTTGACCTAAAATACTTACTTAAATTCCCACTGAGACAGCAAGTTAATATTTCAATAATTTAACAACACATTTTCATGTTTACGGTTCTCTGAAGTCAGGTAATGATTGCATGACATGCAGAAAAACAAAAAGTGTTTTATTTATTTATTTATTTTTTACATTTTATTATTTATTTATTTTTATCTTTCTTATTTATTTGTGATATTATTGATAATGTCCAAGCCGCTCTTTTCCATATAATGGAGGCATATAGTGGCCAAATGGTGTCAAAATAAAAGTCTTCTGGGCTCGTATAAAGACTTCAGTTTGAAGAAAAGGTCAATATTTACAAGTTATGTGGGGGGCTTTTATGGTTCCTTTTTGGATACTATTTTAATTAAATGCATTTGTTTTAAGGAAAAGAGCAGCTTGAACATTTGTCAGAGTATCTGCTTTCATGGTCTTCAGAAGAAATAAGGTCATACAGGTGTGGAACGACATAAGAGAGTAATGATGACAAATTACAATGATCACGTTTGTGTGGAATATTTCTTTAAACCATTTATGTCCATTTGAGAATTTTCAGCTTTTTTCTGCCTTCTAAAACTATAACTTTGACATGATGCTGAGTTTGAAGTGGGTAGGCAGTTATTCAGAAGATAAAATCCTTTCACTTTTCTGTTGTATTTTAGGACAGCTATTTTCTTTCTGTTGCCTGTGATTTTGGAAATTCTCCTGCTCACATTCATTTACTTGGCACTGAAACTGGCTAGGTTTTGCAAAAGAAGTAAGTAATTTACTTGCATCTTTAGTTCTGTGGACATATGCGGAGTCCCTGTGTTCTATACACAGCATGATGATGGTTTCTATGCACCTGTCCTTTTAGGATTCTTGCAGTCTGTGAATGAAGCAGAGGGAGGTCCTTATGTGACTATGCACAGGGAACAGTCATTGCGTGTGAGTTCAGCAGCGTTGCATCATCACACTGCGGTTCAGCATTACTGTAATAGATCAGGGATCAACCTGTACGCTGTTACATTCAGAGAAACAACAGACTGGACAGATTCATAGAAAACTCTTTTTCTGTTCTCAATGATAGTCAAATGGCTGTTCTGCTGCTGAAGGAGTGTATGAAAATATGGCTGAACTCAGTGAGGTGTGCATATCAAGGATTTCCCTTTATCTTCTGCCTTTCATACTATAGTTAAACACTGATGAAGACCACTGAAATACCTGTGTGTGTGTGTGTGTGTGTGTGTGTGTGTGTGTGTGTGTGTGTGTGCGTGTGTGTGTGTGTGTGTGTGTGTGTGTGACAGATACCTGCTTCCAGTCATAAATCCACCGGCCTGGCTGTGGTCAAAAAAACTGATTCCTTAAATGCTGTAAATATTTACAATATATTTCCTCTATATTTATTTAGATTGCATAGTTTTTGTATTGCTGAGAAAATAACATGCTTTAAAATAGCACAAATTGATTGCGGATCTACAGTACGTCATAATAATTTGTGTCTTTTTTTCTCCCCTAGTCTCAGCAAGAACCAGATTATGTGAACATTATGAAGACGTGACTGTGAGTCTGGATCAACTGTTTAATATCAGTTCCTTTATAATCTTCCTTGGGCCATAAATCCAATTGTTAGAGCACACAAGACTATTCCATATCTATTGAGAGATTATTCAAAGCTGTATTTATTTAACAAAATATCCTGGTGAATTATTTCTAATTTCTAATACACTGCTGCTCTCAGGTTTGTGCTCGGTAAGATTTTTAATGTTTCCCAAAGAAGTCTCTTCTGTTCATCAAGGCTGCATTTATTTGATCAAAATACAGTAAAACAGTGAAATATTACTCCAGTGTAAATCATCTGTTTTCTGTGAATCTGTGTTAAAGTGTAATGTATTTCTGTGATGCTCCGCTGTATTTTCAGCATCATTCCTCCAGTCTTCAGTGTCACATGATCTTCAGAAATCAGAATAATATGATGATTTACTGCTCAAGAAACATTTCTGATTATTATCAATGTTGAACACAGTTGTGCTGCTCAATATTTCTCTGGAAACTGTGATGCATTTTATTTTTCAGGATTCACAGATGAACAGAAAGTTCAGAAGAACAGCTTTTATCTGAAATAGAAATCTACTGTAACATTATAACTGTCTTTACTGTCACTTCTGATCAGTTAAATGCATCCCTGATGATTATTAATTTCTTAAAAATAAATGAATAAATCTCCAAATGTTTGAGCAGTAGTGAACATCCTAAAGGTCTTATAGAAGGCAGTGCACACAATATGAATTGTATGAACAATGTGATTGTGTGATTGATTGCTGTAGTCAGGATGGAAATGATAACTATAGTCTATATTAATGTTTGATTTCTGACTCTCATCAGTGGCAGCATCAGGAATGGAGGAATGAATCCGGTGTATCTGCAGCTTCCCTCTGATATCAACTAAAGACCTCTGTGTTAAAGAGATGTTTTATTTATTTACTGTTTAATTCATTTTTATGTGTCCGGTTTTAAAAGCTACAGGGAACATCTCTGCACCTCATTTATAACCCAAGGTCATGGGTTCAATTCCCAGGGAATGCATGAACTGAACATGTCAGCTTGTCCCTTGAATGCAGTGCAAGTTTTGAATAAAAGTGACTGCCAAATACATTCGTTTCAATGTGAACACAGTGTGTGTGTGTGTGTGTGTGTGTGTGTGTGTGTGTGTCAGAGGTTTCCCTCATTCCAGTGTCATTGAGGTCAGTTACTTCATATGGTCATCTTCATACTTGCATGAATTTTCCAAATATTACGAGGAACCGATTATGGACATTTAACAACATGCATCAAACATCCTTCACAATAATGTTATAATAATTTAGTCTGGCTCTAAGAGTTACCCACGTGTTTTGTGTGTCAGATAGAGCATAATATCTAGAGACACATTTCTGGGTTAAAACTTCAATGATATCTGTCATCTCTGCCTCATTAGGTCAGCAGGAAATATTTGTAGAAGGGTAAGGAAAAATGATCAGTTTTAGGACCCCAGCAATTACATCAGACTCTACAGAACATGAAGGTATTAATATTCCAGTAAAGAGTGAGTGGCTGTAAACGGAGAGAGACATGGATATCTTGTGCTATCGATGATGTAGAGAGAGTGTGCAGTGTTAGTTCACTGAAACATTAAGCAGAAATGAATTTTAAAAAAAAAACACTGAAAAAAACCCTAGTTAATTGCACAAATAATTACAAAGAAATGGCAATTAACACACTGAATTAATTGCAAACTTTTGTAGTAGAAAACTGAATGTGTAGTTTCTGGTAAAATGTACTCTAAAACTCCTGAGTAGAGTGAAGTTGAGGTTTGTGTGTAATGACAGACTGATTCCTCAGGAGGGCCTCGGAGACATTCATCACCAGCCTCACAATGAGACATGACCTGAGATCACCCAGAGTCTGTTTATAGATGCTTTATAAACCACACACAGAAGAGTCACACTGGACTGTATTGTTCACTCTGCTCTGGTCTGTGTGTGAGAACTTCATAAGTCCAGCAAACCGGCTTCAGCTGTTTCTCAGAAGCTTATGATGAAGTCATGACCCCTATGATAAATAATGAAGCGTTTCAATTAATTAACAGTCTGAGAGTGATGAATCTCTGCTTGCGATGATTCTTCATAAGTGTGACCAGATCAGCCATAAATGCTTTTTATTTGTTCACTACATTTTGGAGTACCTTTGCTTATGAGTTTTTTAGATCATGATGATGAGTCTGATAGGGAGAGCTGATCCTGGATCAGTCTGACATGAGTCAGGTTTGGAGAGTGTGGGAATGGGGTGCAGGTGGCCTCTGGGTTCTGTGGGGGACAGCTGGTCGTATTCCTCCGGGAGATCCCAGCGCTCCTCATTATCCTGCTCTCTGTTTAAACCCTCCTTCCGTTTGTGTCTCCTGAGCTCTGGTCTCCTCTCGCTGATTTCCCTGTGTTCTCTGTTCAGATGCGGTAATGATGGAGGATGCACAGATGGTTTGGAGCAGGGCTCTGGATCTACCTGTGCGGACAGCTGGTGACGTCCCATTAACACTTAAAGAGAGGTCTGCCACTGTCACCTGAGCACCGGGAGGGCCCTGGCAGCCCACAACAAAACAACAATCAGGAAACTGAGAGCGAGAGAAAATAATGTGCTACACGCTCTGATCAGACTGCAGCAGCTTCACATTTAGAAAACAGAGTGAGTTTTTATTTCATGCCAACTTAAAGTAATAATTGAGCCAAAAATTAAAATTCACTGAAAATACCCTCCCCCTCAGGTCATCCAGTAGATGAGTGTGTTTCTTCATCAGGTTTGTAAAAATACAGCACTGCATCAGTGTTTCATGGATGTGAATGGGTGACTCTATGTGTTTGAGTTAAAATCATCTTAATGCTGGATGTGTTTCAGGTTTTGTCTTCTCCAGATGTTCACTGATGGACTGGAGTGCTGTGGATTATTGTGATGTTTTTATCAGACTCTCATTCTGACGGCACCCATTCACTGCAGAGCATCCATTGATGAGACACTGATGCAATGCTACATTTCTACAAACCTGATGAAGAAACACACTCATCTACACTGTGGTTGGCCTGAAGGTGAGGATATTTTCAGCACATTGTTGAATTCCTTTTAAAGAAAAACTGTATAGCACTGTTTCTTCAACAAGTCACACTATTTGTGATATAATTCACATCTGTTGCACAAACGGTGCTGAATGAGTTACATGTAACAACTGAACACTTTTATCCTCAGCAAACAGAGGTAAATATAATCCAAGCTCTAAATCTACACAGAGGCAGTGTGAATGTGTTCATCTCCCTCGTCTCAACACAACTCTCCTCCCTTCCAGACACGAATGCCCCGATGAGAGCGTGTTTTTGAAAGACTTTATAACACTAATTAAGGATAAATGGTGTGTGAGCCTCAGTAACCCGTGAGACGCGAGGGAGAGCGAGTGTGTTTGCTAGCAGACGGCGAGACTCGTGGAGACGTGTGAGACCACAGCTCTGGTTCATTTACCCGTCTGGCTGGAGTCAGACTGTCCTCACTGACACACATTCTCAAGAAAACTGAAGTTCCTCTGCTGGGAGCAAGGGACAGAAGAAGAGACACAGATCAGGATGTCTCTGTGTGAATGTGTTTGAGGAAGTGATCTGTCTGCTCACTGGAGTGTGAGAGAAGTCATCCAGACGTTTCATCAGGACTCCTCATTAACCACCAGCCAGACATCCCATAATAAGCAGAACAAACACCACTGAGACTTATGAAAAAGGAAGAATGTTTCAGCATCTGCTACATGATTTTCCTGCACTAAATCAGAAAGTGCCAGCGCTGTCTGCTGTGAAGAATTCATTTCTCTTACAGGAAGTTCAGTTAGTCTGATCTAACCAGCCACTTTATATAGAAATAAAACGCCCTGTAAATTCAGCAACTCTGAAAAAAAAAAGTCATAATTACAATTTTTATTCTCTGGAAGAAAAAGAAGAAAAAAAAGACAGAACTGCAAGATTTAAACCCAGAATTCAGTTATTTATTTATTTATTTATTGTGTCAAAAACAGAAAACAGAGATTTGAACTGTCTGCAAGAACTTTTTTTCTTTTTCAAAATTCAGAATTGTAAGATAAAATGTCAAAATTACCGTCTTTATTTCTTTATTGCATGGCTTCCATCATTTTCCCCTGGTAGATGCTAAAACTGGTGCACATAACCTATAGAGTTACACTGAGAGATCCAAGGATGCGCTCTTTTGATTTCTGAAGTGTGCAAACACTTAGCAACCATCTATAAGACCCTAGCAACCACAGATACATTGTGGCGGTGAGGTTTCCAAGCACCACTCACGTCTCCTTCAGATTTTGAGGTTGTATGTCAATGAAAATCCAATCTTTTTGGTCTCTACATCTCTGTGGATTAAAAATCTGTTTTGACAGAAGCAAAAGGCAATATATGAATTATGCATTAGATGCATTAGCTCTAAAGTCTCTCATACTAGAAAGTAACACACTGTACCTCTTTTATTTGCCCAATTAGCACAAAAATGGCATTATATTCTTTTGAACATGAACTTTGTTGAAGAATTACTCTGTGGACTAAAATATTCCCTTAAGTGAAGAGTTTTTTGTTTGCCCTACTTACGGTTAACCCCATTACTGCTTAATAGCGTAGACAGGGTTTTATTTTAGACGAACACTGTTGCAGCGTATATTAATGAGTGTTTCTGAGGTTTGGGCTCTAAATGAGGTGTGTGCCAGACGGGCCGTTTCTAACACATCTCAAGGTTAAACACCAGACCCATCATTTGCCAAAACCAGGTCAGGTTAATACTGGATGTAAACCACTTCTTGTGCTCAACAACTACATCTATAACTAACCTGTGTGTAATTGTCCATTGCTGCCAGCAACACTGTAGAAAGTTTTAAAACGCATCATACTTTAAATTGCGGACTTTATTAATCAACAACAAAATACCATGCAAGACATCAAACAACATAATGTAATGTATATATTAATGACTATTTGTACAGAAAGGCTGATGTGGGGGAATACAAAGGCACCTTATTAAATATGACCTCTTTCTTTCGCAGTCTTTGAATCAGTGATGTCACTGTTAACTACAATTAGTAAAATTATTTTTCAGTAATGGAAGAAGCAAACACAGCTCCATCAGACGCAGGGTTGATCACACGCTGGTGTCTCATCAGTGTCTGTCTTCAGGGGGATGGAGGCTCCACGAGGTCAGATGGATGAGTATATGCATGAGGAGGCTGTCTACTGGCTAGATCTGGACAATATTTGGGTGAAAAGAGATGGTTTTGAAGTCACTAATCGAAACTACTGATGATTCTGGATGTTCATGTTATCAGACTAAGCTGGATTGTATTCAGTGTTGCTCAGTAGTGAAACACTTCATATAAAAATCCTTGTGAATGCTATTTTTATTTATACAAAATATTGCATTCGATTGCTCTTTAATCACCAATGTGTTTACAGTCTCGATTCACAATCGTTTTAAGTTTCAACGTTTTGATCATTTAGATTCATTTTGATTTGTTCAATTATGATTCATGATTTTACTGTAATAACTTCATGATTGATAGCGTCTTGGCAGGAATTCGAGTTACCTTGTGATTATATTCATATAGCATGCGTTTACATGAACCTGAAGTCATAAAAACAGAGTGTGTACCTGTCACTGAATGATTACCAAACCATGTCATTAGTGACCTCATGTTTATGTTGTCTGGCAGATTTATTTAAAGCCAGTGCACATAAAGAAATAATCTGATTGTAAAACTATAAAAAATAAAATAAAAAATAATATAATTATTGCATATGTTTCTGCTTTTTTATTTATTATATATAGCCTAAACAAGCACAATGTAAGTCATGGCATGTTTATTTGTGTCTGACAGCAGTCTAGAACATCTCTTGTTGTGTTGTTTTATATCCAGACAGACTGTAAGACTCCGGTCAGACTCGGGCATGTTTTTAATATCGTCCTGTGCGTGCAGAAGAGCCTGGCCAAGAGCGAGCAGACAGAGGAGGCAGGAATGTGTTCTTATGCAATTCTCCAGACGGAGCGCGAGCGACGCGTTTCCTCCGCTGGGCGGATCCGCGATGACGCGCGCGCTGCGCCTCCCTCTCTCACACACACACACACTGAACACCGCTGGAGTCTCGCAGAGGAAGCGCGAGCGCGGGAGGATGAGGAGCATGATGAGGAGCAGGAGGATGATGATGATGATGATGGGTGCAGGACCCTGCCGTCTGCTATTTGTAGCGCTGTTCCTCGGAGCCAGGATCCAGCAGACAGAAGGTACGAGCACCGTCAGAGCCGCTCATCCGGGGCCTCGGAGCCTGCTCTTTGTGTGCGAGCAACTGAGCTCCAGAGAGAGTCTTTCTGCAAAGATGGCGCAGGTCAGAGAGAGAGAGAGAGAGAGAGAGTCAGGGAGAGAGAGACAGAGAGAGTTCCATTACTGTGATGTTCATTTTATTTTTTATTATTTATTTATTATTTTTTTCTATATATGTACACTAAGCTTTGGCAATATTGTATAATTTACATTCATGCTAATTAAGCAATATTGCATTGAATTGAAGACACACACACACACACACACACACAGAGAGAGAGAGAGAGAGGATTCTTCATTCCTCAAAGACAGAAATGAAAAGCGGAGAAACTCCTTCATATAACACACGCTCGCAGGAATATATATCTCACATCACACCTCCGAGCGGACCGAAAGCGTTCACGTGTGTGTGTGTGTGTGATTAATGCTGGAATGTTTACAGTCTGACTGTAGGAGATTGTGTTTGTGGTTATCAGTGTCACAAACACACACACACACACACACACACACACGTCATAAACCGATGATATCGAAGAAGTAAATCGGTTATAAACACGTTACTCTTCGGACATTATTTTGCTCTCGTCTATTAATCGTCACATCTCATTTTATTAGCTTTGTGTTAACTTTTTACCAGATAAAAAAAGTTGTTTTACTTATTTGGTTTCATTTATTTGCATAACTAATCTTAAACTACGCCATATATTGCGTTTTGTGTTTAATCCGTGTACCGTTAGCCAGCTGGATCGAGCTAGCAGTCCGAAACACGATTAAACTCCGCTTTAACTCCGGATAACGCTTTAAAAGTCATAAACAGTGCTAATATTTCTCAGAAGATAACTTTTTGGCGTTTGGTGTATTTTAAAAGCGTGTTTCGTCTTCTCGTTTGACTTTTGTGTACAGTGTTAGCTTTAGCTGTTTGGCTAACTTGTTTTTCACTTTAGTTTCCAAACCGGAATAAAAGCGTAATAACTCAGTACAGCTGGTTAGCTCGAGACATCAGAGTGCTGTCGGATGAGCTTCATATGTGTTTCTAAAGCGTGTGTTCTTATGAGTAAGTTAGTGATTTATGACTGACTGCTGGTGATGATAATAACAGTGATAACAGTAGTGTAAATACAGATGATGGTGTAGATACAGACTGAAGGTCGACTGTGATGTGTTAGTAGGAGTATTTTGTAGATGTTCCTGTAGTGCTCTGTGGGTTTGTTCTGCCTCTCATCAGTCTCCTCACATGCACTTCTGTGGTGGACATGACTGCAGACTTCACTCACACTGGGTGATAATTATAATAATAATAATTCTGCTTTGTCTGAAGGCTCAGTTATTGTCACCTTCAGTAAATCGGAGATGGCTGCTTTATTGGCACCGTGTATGAATCACGAATGTCAGGAGAGCAGTGATGCATCAAGTCAATGTGAAATGGTGTTTGCAGTTCATTTTGTGTTTTGTAGATGCAATCAGTTAGGTCAGCCTTTGGTTCGTGCATGAATTGTTAAAACTCAATCTGCATTTGTGGCATAATATTGATTACCACAAACATAACTGACTTGTGAAGAGCAGAAGTCGAGGAGGCTAAGACTCGTCCACACCACGAACGTTAACTAAAGATAACCGTAAGAGCAGGTGTCTGATGCATGCTCATACAGTAATGTTGTGTTTGGGATGGGATCTGAAGTGTTTCTGTGACCCCACATCGCCTGTTGTCCAAGCTTACAGAACCCAGACTAATCAGAGCCAGCGGTGAGAGAATGCAGCGAAGGCCTTGTCTTTGGCAGAAGCAGTGTTTTAAAGTATATCTTGCTCAGAGAAACAAATAAAACGCTCCGAGGCTTGTGTGCATCTACAGCACTTTATGTTACACTTGACTTGCGGCTCTTAAAGTGACAAAGTAATAGAGTTTTCAGGCTTTCATTTTACAGTAATAGACTACGGTTATCAGCAGTGACTTTTATCTGTCTCTGGGAGTTGAATTCAGCAGTATTCATGTTTTGCGGTTAATAACAGGCACATTTGCATCTTCTGAAGAGCTGAGCTCAGACTGATACCAGAGACTGTTTTATTCTCTACTGACCCCGTTATGAACCGGTTGTTGTGTGTATTTACTGAAGTGATTTGGGTCAGGTGTCCTCCTCGGGTTCCTGTGTTTGAGCCGTCTCTGTGAGTTTCCTCTGGGATGAGCTGTTCCCTGCAGACCGCAGCGCTCTCAGCGTCCCGTGTTCGATCGGAGGAATCCCGTATCACTTTACACTGTGTTATTATACACACGTTCAGACTGAGGGATTGTGGTTTGGATGCAATACGAGATAGTGGCATGATTAATGGTCTCTGTCAATGCACATAAATCAAGCGTTTCTGCAGATTGAACTGACATTTTGTGTAGAAAACCATCCATACACAACACTTTCAGCATTAGTTTCATCCTGAAATCAACATTTACTCATTCTCATGTCAGTGCAGACCTGTGTAACTTCTGGAAATACTGAAATTAGACATATATGCTGCCTTTCAAATGTTTAGGTTTTTAAAGAAAGTAACACTTGTGTTCATCAGGGACGCATTAAACTGATCAAAAGTGACAGTAAAGACAGTTATAATGTTACAGTAGATTTCTATTTCAGATAAAAGCTGTTCTTCTGAACTTTCTGTTCATCTGTGAATCCTGAAAAATAAAATCTATCACAGTTTCCACAGAAATATTGAGCAGCACAACTGTGTTCAACATTGATAATAATCAGAAATGTTTCTTGAGCAGTAAATCATCATATTATTCTGATTTCTGAAGATCATGTGACACTGAAGACTGGAGGAATGATGCTGAAAATACAGCGGAGCATCACAGAAATACATTACACTTTAACACAGATTCACACAGAAAACAGAGGATTCACACTGGAGTAATATTACACTGTTTTTACTGTAGTTTTGATCAAATAAACTCCTCCCTGATGAGCAGAAGAGACTTCTTTCAGTAGAAACGTTTAAACAAAGTACTGGAACAGAAGCTGTTGTTCTTCAGAGATGAGCATCATAGAAGTGGTTCATATGACTCATGCTCTATATTCTAATGCAAGAAATATTCAGTATTTCTCCTGAACTCACGCAGTGGCTTTATGTCAGGAAAAGACCTAAATTAAAGTCATCATTCCACTGAAGCTTCCCATTTCACAGCAGCTCACAAATCTCACACTTCATACTTCACACGATTGGTCGAGAGATCCTGACATCAGAACTTCTGAATATGGCTTTAGATATCTAAATAAAATGAAAACAGCAAGTACAGCATAAAAAAATGGATATTCATTACAAAATTTGCTCAAGATTTCACTAAACACAGTTTTTTAATATCGACACTTTCAGAATCGGTCTTGAGTAAATGATGACTGAGTTTTCTTTCGCGAGTTGACTAACCATTTAAATGTGTCAGATGAATCTGTAAGTGTGAAAGAGAACAAGTGTCCGTCCGCTGAGCTCTTCTTCCTCCTCTTCAGTCCTGTCTTCTCTGGCACTCATTAGTTTTACTGCTGATCTGAAAGAGCTGTGCAGGTTTTACGGCGCTCTCCTCTTCCTCCTGCGGCTCGTTTCCCCGAGTGGAGACGGTCCAGTCCAGTCGGCAGGTTTATGATCCCTGGAGCGCCGGGGATCTATGAAGAACAGCCTGTCATGTGCTCTGACACACTAGTAATTAACAGAGCCTCGTGCAGAGAGAGAGTCTGCCAGAGAAGTGTGTGTTCGACGGTTTCCTGGCCTTTCTCTCTGAAGGCTTGTTAGCGCGTCAGCTTCAGTCAGGTTTGGGAGTGTCCTAGAAAAGCTGTCTCCGGCTAACACTGACTTCCACCCACAGACTAGACAAGACAAGACGTCCCCGGGAAACGGAGCGAGCGTGGAGCTGTGCACAAACTCTTCTGCTCACAACTGGGTCACTGTCTGAAACACCAGCTCGCTCTGATTTGACGTCTTATAAACCAAGCTTAGAAGAGTCATCCTGAAGTTACCGTGATCTTCCGTGTGTACAGACACCAGACTCTTCACTATTCATGAAATATCCACTCTTTTTCCAACAGCCATATGAAGCTTTTTGCATGAGAGTAACTTCTGTTAAACCGTAAACAATCAGTGAAAGATTGACTCTATGAACACAATAACAAGGATTTCCACAAACTGAACACAGTGAGGTTTCATTATTCTACTCGCATTCAACCAAAGGAAAACTAACAGTGTAAAAGCAGGAAGAAATGAATAGAAGAGACCATGAATAACCCCAGCAACTCTAAAATATGTCTGTATTATGTAACATACATTGCTTTAATCCAAAATGTTCATTAACATTAACACTGAGTGCTAATATTTCACTTGTTTTGGCAGATATGTATTTACCTGCTTCAGAAGCACTTCTAATCGGGATTAGACGAAGATGGCAATTTTAATTTTAAAGCATCCGTGTGGAAACAAACTGGGAAAGAGAAGTGGAGATTTGTGGAGAAGGTTCTTCAGTGCAGTCTGAGAATTATTGATGGCATATGTCGTAAATTAAACTACAGATATGCAGTATATGCTGTCTTTTTCAAATTGTGACAGTGAAATGCAGTGAAGAATTGAAAACAATCAGGAGACTGAAAAAGAGCTCTTTAGATACTCTTCTTAAATCTCACCAACCTCATGACGTGAGATGATTGGTTTCATGATGCAACGACCATAAACATAATCTAGAATACAGTAATCTTGTTAGGAAAACGGTGGATACTTGCTAATGACCTGTGAGTTGATTATATATTTGTAATAGTCATCTGTCTCTTCATGAGATACATCTTTTAAATAAACCTGATAATAATAAATATGCTGGCTGGGGTGATTGCTTCACGTTGGAGTTTGCTCTAATTTACTGCAGCACACATCAAATATATATTCTGAGAAAAACTCACTGAAACTGGAAACGTTTGTGCCACCATCTTTGCACCTATTTTCCCCAATTATTTGTCCCAAACAGTTTCTAAAGGGATTGTTCATCCAGATATGGAAATCCTGTCATCGTTTACTCACCCTCATATCATTTCAAACCTGTATGAGCTTGTTTCATCTGTTGAACATTAAAAAAGAAATCGGGAAGAATAGTGCAAACCAAACAGTAAACGGTAGCCATTGACTTCCATAGTATGGAACAAAGAGGGCTCATGAAAACATGTCCAGAGTCGTATTTCCCCTCTCTGTCGTCACGGATTCCTGCGTTAGTTTTCTAACTCATTGAGATGAACAGAAATCCTCGTGATTAACGATGAGAGTAGCTCAGGCAGATTGTAGCTCCGTTTGGTGCTGCTAATCGTTCAGAAATTATGTATTGCACAGCTTTAAATATGTTTGCTAATTAACTAATGGTTTCTGCTAATAGTATTCTAGCGTTTTCAGCTGGGTTTAACACAGTCACATCCATCCCCCGTGTGAACCTACTTGAAAATGCAAGCGTTTTTGTGATTTGTGTGTGAATGAGCATATATAAGGGAGAGCGGTCAGGGCCTTCCTTACCAAGAGTGTGATTCTGTATCATGTGCAGACAAAGACAGGTTTAGCAGAAGGCATTGTGGGGGAGGTGGAGGGGTCCATCTGAGCTCCTCACACCCGAACCCACATCTGTCGGGGACAAAAGGCTGGCAGTAATGGGCGGGTAGGGGTCAGGGGCGAGCGCTGACCTATGGAAATGTGTCTTCTGGACCGCACTGAAGGGGGAAGGGAGCGTCTCGAATGCTAGCTCTGTGTGTGACGCTCGCTCCTCCCCGTCAGCCGGCCGTGCAGGGATTGTGGTTGCTCGGAGACACAGGGTAATTAATTCGGCTGCACACGGAAGGTGAGGCTTTCTTTGATGAAGAACCCACGTGACGCAGAGCTCCATCCTCTGTTGAATCTCTCCAGCCGGCTCTGGAGCCTTCCTTTGTCTGGGCACTGTGCTAGCCTTGGATAGACAACCTTCGTTTAAAGGCAGCTTTATGAGCTTTTACTCCTAGATGTTGACAATTCACATTTAGCAGTCATTGTCTTGAAGCAGATATTAATGACATCCTACACCACAAAGGTTTTTGTCTAATCAGATGCTTTCTATTCTGAAAATGTCCTCTCCCCTTATACTGACCGCAAATCATTGGCTATATCTGGAATCAGCGCTTATTCCCTCATTTAGAGGTTGACCCATAGTGGATTTTACAGATAACAATAACTAGGTTGGACCGCAGTGGCCGATAATGAAAACAAAACAACTCCAGTAAAATGGGGTTTAAGCTTAGTACGAAAAGCCAGTGAAGTCTTCCTGTCTGTGCACAGTTCTGCCTCTAGAGGCCGCTCTAGTACAGACCTTATCAGCCGATCCAGCAACCCGGAAAACATTATTGGTAGGGATTTTGGCAGATAAGCGATTGTTCCAGTAATCAGTTATCGGTGCCGATTAATCGGTCGAACTCTACCCTCATTCACTGTTCCCTACATCACTCCACAGATATAGTGCATGGTATTCTCTAACGGCTAGCTGTTCAGTGTACGTCGCATGTATGCTCGTTATTGAGGTGCATTATGGGATTGAATGAGTGCAGTCCACAATTTCCACTATGGTTTTTGATGACCGATATCTTAGAAAGCAAGGTCGTCTACGGCCAATATTTATGATATTACACCATTTAATTTAAATAACATGCATAACATTTGCTGCAATGAAATTTGAATTTTTCTAAATTAGAAATGTAAGATGAAACCATATGGATTTTTTTTTTTGATAAAAAAGTAAAATTAACAGAACTTGTGCTTTAGTAAAAAAAAATGATTCTGTTATCCTGTTATAGTATTTTTCACATTTCTATAGATGGTTAAAAAAATGGTTGTGTTCACTAGGAAGACTGGATAATGCTCATAACTTGTGATAAGAAGATTTATTTGTCAAATTACACGCAAAGATGTCTGCTTGTCTGTAGTGATTTGGTTGAGATACAGTAGTACATATACAATCCACTGAGCTCTCAGTATTAAGATTGGTAGTGGCTTTCATAACTAAACCATATCTGTTATCATTCTTTGTGTTACAGTGTTACGCAGCATGGTAATCACTCACTCAATACTGTGGTGAACATCAGAGTCCTTCAGATGACAATTCATATTTGTTTATTGGTGACGTTACAGTTGATGGGTCCATTTCAAACCTTAAAAAATTGGGTATTTTTGTTTATATTGTGAATGATTGTAGGATGAATTAAGAATTTGTTTCCAAGATTACTTCTCAAGGTAAATTTAAACGGATTTCTGATTTGTGGCTATAAAACTTTTTTATTTCTTGCACATATATCAGCATTTCTTGGTTATTTTCCAGTTTAATGAAGCCTGCCCTGTTACAGGAGTAAAATGGAAGCTGTTTGATTCTGACGTTCGTATCGGGTCTTTTTTCCAGTTTGGGAGAGTCTTTCGAGCTCAATCGAGCGAGATTTGTTGTTAGGAATGCTAACCCTCCCACCCAACCACTTTACCAATTTACATCAGGATGAAGATGAATTAGCTGGGCTCTGAAACCTCGACACGCTCTTCTGTCGTTCAGAGAGCTGAAGAGACGCTGCACAAACAGCACAATGATCCAGACTCTCCGCTGCGTGCTTGGACTACACTGATGATTTCCTCGCCGTTCTGACGAAAAGACATTGAACAGCACTTGGCTTTCAGTCCCTGATCATTAGAGCTTCAAGCCAGAGGCTCCAAAGATGTGAAATCCAATTGCAATTGATTCCCAAAATCAGTACTCATTGTCTAGAGTTTAGTTTTTGTTTGGCATTAGAAACCGCTTCCATTCTTTTGATTTCTGAGGCTGAAATCCTGCAGACATTCTGTCCATTCATAGATGCTCCTAATCAGATTGAACTGGGTTCATTGAAAGCATTATTGAGTTAAGTGACTCAAAACAGCATGCTTTTCATGAACGTAATGTAATGATCTGTTGTATTCCACAACGTAATTCAAGTATTCCTCTTTAATGTTTCAGCAGGCGTTCTTAAGAGGCTAATGAAATGGAGAATCAAAATGTTCTTGATAATCAGACATATGAGAGGTTTTTTCACAATTAATCCACACATACTGCAAGTTTCAGAACTCCTCAGTTGTAAATATCAGTTATTCTCTTCTCCCCTTCTGATGGGCCAGATTTATGTTGGTAACATGAAAAGCATCTGTTATTTGTATAGTGACACAGACAGTGATCAAAGACGTTCTCTTTGCACTCGCTGCAGAAGCACAACTCCAACAGTGATTTGATTTCTGCATTTCATCAAAACTCCCATTATAATCAATAACACAGTTACATCTGCTAACGAGTCTCTGATTTACACTGTCTTCACTGTTCTGGTTATGATGAAAGTATTGGATCATCTTGTGCTCAGCTACAGTGCAGCGCTGCATCCTTCAATGCTCTAAATATAACACTATAATCAGTTCTTCCTGGTTACAGTAAAACACAGTAAAGGTTTATGAGTTCCACACATAATGCTCATGTCATATGCAAAGTTATTATCCAATCACAAGAGTGTGCCAACACGGCAGACACGCCCCTTCCAACAGAGCACTCAGATCAGGAGAGAAATTATGATGAAAAAAAAAAAACGTTACGCTTATAAGTGCACCTCAGGACGCGTAAAATAATAAACAAATGACCCCTTTATATATTTCAAGAGTTTTGTGAAGTGCTCTGATAGGAAAAGAAATGAAGATGACTAATACATGGCCCAAATACTTCACCCCAAACTGAACTCGAATTACTGCACTTCATGTCCTTCCAAACCAGAATGCATTTCATTTTTCTGCAGAACGCTGAAGAGAATAAGTGGCTGAATGTTCAGTTTGGACCCCATTGACATTCATTGTACATTTTTTAAAATACATTTTGATCCATTGAAAGAATCTCATTCATTAATCTGTGATTATGCATGAACTGTCCCTTTAAGACAAAATAAAGAGAGTGAATGTGAATCAGAAGCTCCGTTCATGTGAGAGCGCTGAATATCTCATATCCTCATTACTCCAGCCGTGTGAGAGTCAACAGATGACAGCAGCATCCTCCCATGACCGAGTCTTCCTCCTCACAGAGAACAGAAGTGGAGATGATGGAGAAGTGTTAGGTCATGTGAGACGCAAACACACATTCGATGTCAATAACACAGACTCAATGACTCCTGGAAACTCAGGCTATTAGTTTCAGTGATGCTGCATCAAGTGTTTGGTTTTGAGGGTTATGAATAAATTATCATTTTTTTAAATATTGTTCTGACAAAGAAAAAGTTTGTAAGGTCTATAAGCCTTAGTGACAGAGGAATATTATAACACACTAGTGAAATACAATTGATAAAAATTGCATTTATTGCAAAAATGTAATAAAATTTAAATGTATTATTATTCCAGTCAATGATATGTTTGACATGTAATGTAGGCCATTAGTTTGTGGTTACCTATAAATATAATTCAGTAAAATAAAATGAGATAAAATTCTGTTGGTATGATGTTTATTTTGTAATGTATTTTCCGATCAGATTTTTAGAGATTATTGAAGGTGTGTCTTCATTGGACAGTAATACTGTTGACCAATCAGAAGCCAGAATATGATTTTCATAGTTTTAGGGTTTATAGGAGTTAATTAAAGCGGTTAAATAAGATAGTCACACAGTTATGCTTGGTATCGAGAAACAGACACCTTGGTTTTGGTTTCTTGCTTTAATCACGACTCTTCTGTCTGTGTCTGAGTGAAGTGCTGGAGTAATGTTCAGCTGGGTTTAGACCGCTTCTGTTTTCTCTAAAAGACGCATTACATTTAGACTTGGACCTTGTCAGAGCACACTGCAGTGTATTTCCACCAGACAAATGTAAATCAAATCTGCCCTGTTGCTTGTATTTCTAAAAACATGTGAATATGTGAGGGCTGTGTTTACTGCCACTGACAGACTCGAGGAAACAACGCAGAGCCGGTGCAGACAGTCTTTTACTGTATAAATCAGCAACGCTTCATAATCTACAGTATCACGACGCTATCATTACTCTCTAGAGAAAACTTCTCATACATTACACGCTTTCAAGCACAAAGCAGACCACAAAGTGTGTCAGATATAGAGATGAACATCAGAACAATCCTAACCACACTCATTTGTGTTTCTCTTCAAGAGATAAGAGCTTACAAATCAGAAATACAGTTATAAAAGTATATATTTGTAAAATAATGTTAAATATATATTAATACATATAAATATTTATTGGTTTGTGCTTTCTTTGTTTTATTTTGTTTGGTTGCTTATTTAGTTTTTGTCTTTGGTTTGGTTTATTTCAGTGCTTTGTGTTATTTGGTTTTGTTTGTGCTTCTTTCGTGTTTGTTGTATTTTGTGCTTGTATTGTTACTGGTTTGGTTTATTTTATACGTGTGTTTGTTCAGTGAAAGCATGTGTTCGTAAAGGAGCAGAGCTGTCAGAACATGTATATCCAGATGATTGTTTGGTGCTAACAGTGTTAGCGGGACACACACGCTCACAGATCCATCCCTTTCTGTTTCTAGCAAACCCACATCACTTATTCTTCAGTCGATTGTGTTTGCATGACTCACTAGTGTTCAAGGCTGCTTGAGAGAATAGAGAAACCTTGAGCAGCGCATGCTATTCAAACAGCTCGAGTCCTGCTGCCTTTGGGTTTCATACACGTCCTCCGCTTTTCCAAGGTTTCTTTTCAAAGTATCAGAGGATAATCCCAGCGCTATGCATTGAGAGCGCAGCTGTTTAGCCACACACCTCAGCTTTGTTCATCGGACAGGTGTGTGTGTGTGTGTGTGTGTGTGTGTCCGTCTCTCTCTCCATCTGCATCCTCTTCTCCTTCAGCTCCAGCTCACCTCTGATGGACGGGGAATCTTTAATTTTCCGGTCTTCCCATGAGATTTACTGCAGCATGGGCTTTTAAACCTTAAAACCTTGTGTTCGTGGGCCGCACAGAGCCAGATATCCACATAAATATCAAGATTCAGCTGCAAAAGCATTTTATTAAAGTGTCTTGCCGTACTGTTCATGTCTCTAGAGATGGGAGAACCAGTTAATTAGTAAGATTGACTAGGTTTTTTAATTAGATATAATTTTGAATAAGTGGTACATTAATTAACATGTTGATTGCACGCATAGTGCTTTTAAAATAAAAAGATGGAGATGGAGAGATGGATTTGTTTATTATTTAATAAATAACCGTATTAATAGACAATTATTTAAATGTTACATTTGTTAAATGTAACAATAAAATACATGAGACTTTGTTTCATACATTTTAAATTGTTACACTTCAAAATTAGTTATTATCTTGTTATATTTAACATGAGTCAAATATTATACATGAATGAAACACTTTTGAATTGTGTTTGTATGAAAACTTGTTTCCACCACGGGGAAAATTAAAATTTAAAGGGAAATTGTGACTTTTTTTTTATCTCATAATTTCTAGCAATTCTGAGTTTATATCAAACAAATTCTGTTTTCCTGTGTTCTGCTTAAGGACAAAAAAATTATATTAAAAAATATTACAATATTGTTTTAAATAACACACACATTCATTTATTAAGATGTATACACATGAGAATATACACATTATTTATTAAATGTATCAAACATGAAAGAGTTGTACAGCTAATGACTGATTTATTTGACTCAAGAGTGCTGAACTGTGTGCCGCTCCTGATCGCCTCGAGGGAAGTGATTCTGAAAGTGTCTGGTGTTTGTGGTGCTCGTAGGCGGACAGATGTTCAGATATGAGCTGGATTTACTGTAGTTTGTGGTTTTGCTCAGCCGTGCTCCAGACTCACGTCACGACTCATTTCCTCTCTGTCTGTCTCCTCTATGAGAGGACAAATCAACTAAATATCATATCCCTGCAACTCTCCCTCCACTGTAGTGCTGTTATGAGATG
Organism: Carassius gibelio; assembly: GCF_023724105.1. Classification (NCBI taxonomy): domain Eukaryota; kingdom Metazoa; phylum Chordata; class Actinopteri; order Cypriniformes; family Cyprinidae; genus Carassius; species Carassius gibelio. Next base: position 14,381,923 of record NC_068394.1, read on the forward strand.
AATGTTTAACGTGTCCTCCTCATGACAGGACTGTGATACTTATACATCATGTTCCGACCACACTTCGACTAGATATATATCATAATATCAGCGGTGACTTGAGAAAGAACTTTACAAACAACAAAAAATATTAATAATAATGATTGTCATTATCTTTATGATTATTATCTATGAATCACAACTTCATCATGGCATGCAAAAAGAGATTCCAGCATGTTTATTTATTTTCATAAATAGAAAATAGAGCCCAAAGGAAGAAAATACAAAGAAAAAGAATGGGTGAGAGAATAGAACCCTGAGGCACCCCACAGGAAAGTTTAGCAGGCGATGAAGAAAAATTACCCAATATAACAGAGAAACTTCTATTAGTTAAATATGGTTTGAACAGCTCCCTGGATGCCCACAAAATATTCCATTTAAGATAGAAGAATTGTATGATCAACTGTATCAACAGCAACAATCATCTTAATTTTGTTGTTACTTTAGCAGTGAGCGGACTGATATGTGTGTGTGTGTGTGTGTGTGTGTGTCTCTGTGTGTGTGTGTGTGTGTCTGTGTTGAGGGTTCTTCAGTCCGGGTGGGTCTGACAGACCTTCAGCAGCAGCAGAGATCACCTCACCTGAACCCGTCAGTGCTGCATGCTAATCACACAGACGTCAGCGCTTCAGACGCTAGTGTTTCTGTCCTCGCTCGTCAGTGTTCTCATCACAGTAACACCAGTTCAGTGAGTGCAGCGCCGCCAGACAGACAGCACACGTGTTATAGACAGCTCAGTTTGTGAGGGTTTTTTCTTTGTTTATCAAGTTTTATATTTTTAGCTGCAGTTCTGCACTTTAACAGTAAAATTATCACTGACAGAAGCTGTCTGCTCTTCAGACGTTTGGAGTTCATGTTTCTGAAAGAAGTCTCTTCTCCTCACCAGGGCAGCATTTATTTGATCAAAAATTCTGTAAAAATGATGAAATATTATTGTGATTTTAACTAACTGTGTGAATCTGTGTTAAAGTGTAATGTATTTCTGTGATGCTCCGCTGTATTTTCAGCATCATTCCTCCAGTCTTCAGTGTCACATGATCTTCAGAAATCAGAATAATATGATGATTTACTGCTCAAGAAACATTTCTGATTATTATCAATGTTGAACACAGTTGTGCTGCTCAATATTTCTGTGGAAACTGTGATGCATTTTATTTTTCAATAACTAGTTCAGTTCATCACAAAATTTTCACAAAACTTTGGTCACCATTAATTTCAAACTTCAAATTAGTATTATTTTGATAAAATTATTAATCAGTAAGTTAGTAATAGTAATTAATTAAAATGAGTAATTAGTTAAAATGAATAATAATTATTAAAAAAAAACTGTAACTGTAATCCATTTACAACATATTAGATTTGGTACGTTTATAAAGTTGAGAACGGGTCCAGAATTGCATTGAAAAAAGCTACTTTTAAATCTAATTATTGTATATTGTGCCAATTAATTAATCTAATTAATCACACATCAGTTTGTGCTGAGGAGTTACCCCTGAAAATATAATTTATTGTATTCATAAATGCATTAGATATTACAAAATGTAGCTTTAGAAATACATATTTTGACTGATTTGAAAGTAATATTAATATATAAAATATAATAATATATATATATATATATATATATATATTTTTTTTTTTTTAAATAATACTCCAAATATGAAACTAAAAGTGGCAGTAAGTGGCAAGTCACAGTTTATTGAGTGAGTCACTGAATCATTTATTCAACCGATTCGTTCAAACTGCTGATTCATTCAGAAACAAAGCAAGGGTCATCTGAATCACTGACTCACTTGATTCATTAAACACTTTGATTGGAAATATCTAGTGGAATTGAGCGAAGCGGACAATATTGTGTCTAAAATGTCATACGGCATTAACTTCTTGATTATTGAGCTGTTGTGTAAATCAGCATCACATCTGCAGTGCTGCAGATACTGTGGAGAAACAGCTCTCTCGCAGAACTACATCATGTGATTTAAATACAGTATGTGAATGTTAGGCTCATATAACGTCATTCTCATTCATCCTGCATCATGATTATCAGAGACCGCTTCAGTGGAAGATGACGGTCAGCTCTGGACGGACAGCTGCATTAAATGCTTTAATCACGTTGTTTTGTCTATAATTAATTGCACCAAATGAATGCTTGAAATCTTCTGAAATGCTGATGTGGTTTGTGTGTGTGTTTGCAGGCTTACAGTGCTTCTGTCACCGGTGTCCGAACCACACGTGTGTCACGGACGGCCTGTGTTACGTGTCCATCACTAAATCCGGCGGCTCGACCACACAGCAGACCTCGTGCATCAGTGAGAACGAGCTGATCCCTCGAGACCGGCCCTTCGTCTGCGCGCCCTCCACCAAACAGGACACCGGCATCTACCCCATGTGCTGCAACACCGACTGGTGCAACAAGGACCCCGTCATCACCTCATTCCCAGGTCAGACTCACAGACGAGTGCCACTTCTCATCGTTCACCTCGTGCATGCGCTGTTGACAGCCCCCTTGATGACGAAGATTACACAATGCGGACGGTCAAATTTTACTCTACGAGATGCGATGACAATATCAAAGTGTCATTGCATTAGAATGTTTTTGTTAACACATACAACTGAAGAGACGAGATGCAGCGCTGCTGCGATGTTCAGTCAAAATATCGCGGAATTGTTATTATTTTTATAATCAGATTGAAATGTAGCCACAGATTTGGAGCCAAATTGTGCAGTTCTTTTTCTTTGGTTGTGGTTTAACAGTGAGATCACGCAGCTCTGTTAATCTGCAGAATCATTCCTGTCCGACCTTCTTCTGCTCAAACAGAAAACATACTTTAACAATGGTCTGGTTTTTTATTTATTTTTATTCAGTGATGGTCAGATGTGTGTAAAATATTTTATTATTTATTATATTTTTATATTTTCAGTTTTCATATTAATTTTAGTTTATTTACAGTAGTTGTTTTAGTACCTAAACTGAAACAGAAAGTGACATTCATGACCGGTTACTTCATGACTTAAGCTGTAATATCTCATAGATGGTTTGTTTCTCATCTGTTTGAATCAGATAGAAAATCATAAATCACAAATGTTATGTTTGGCATTTAATTCAATGTGAACCCTTCAAAAGATTTTACAGTTTAAAGTAGGCCTACAGATAATTACATAATTATTACATTTTGGAGTTTGAAGCTAAAATATTTAATACCTAGTGTACGTTTTGTAAAGTAATCAATGAAATAATTTTGCTTATTAATGTCTGCTTGTATCCCTGTAGAAGGTTCTGCATGTTCCTTCCTGAGCACTGTGTGTTAGAGTAATCTGATGCGGTGAACTGAGGTGTGTGTGTGTGTGTGTGTTTGTGACGTGTCTGTTCTCTCGCTCAGTGCCCACACAGAAGCCGGCAGTGTTGGGGCCCGTAGCGTTCGCGGCTCTGATCGCGGGGCCTGTGTGTGTGGTGTGCTTCCTGATGGTCACCGTCTTCTACATCTGCCACAGCCGCTCGCTCATACACCAGCGCGTGCCTAACGAGGAAGACCCCTCCATGGACCACCCCTTCATCACCGTCGGGACCACCCTCAAAGACCTGATCTACGACATGACCACGTCCGGCTCCGGCTCCGGTACACACACACACACAGGGACACACACACACACACACAGACACACACACACAGAGACACAGAGAGACACATAGACACACACACACAGAGACACACACACACAGATACACACACACACACAGAGACACAGAGAGACACATAGACACACACACACACACACACACAGAGACACATAGACACACACACACACACACGCAGATACACACACACACACACACACACACACACACAGAGACACACAGACGCACACAGACACAGAGAGACACAGACACACACACACAGGGACACACACACACACAGAGAGACACACACAGGGACACACACACACACAGAGACACACACACACAGACACACACACACACACACACACACACACACCGAGACACACACACACACACACACACACACTGTCTTGTGTCTGGAGTGTGAGACGTCTTGAGTCTGAGTCATGGCACACTTCTCCATCTGTGTGATCTCCAGCAGACTGAAGCCATGTTCAGAAGCGTGCAGAACTGAGATGGCCCACACATTCTCCTCCGCTCTCATTGTTCTCCCCCGATGAACCTGTGTGTGTGTGTGTGTGTGTGTGTGTCAGGGCTCCCTCTGCTGGTGCAGCGGACCATCGCCAGGACCATCATCCTGCAGGAGAGCATTGGGAAGGGCCGCTTCGGGGAGGTGTGGAGGGGCAAGTGGAGAGGAGAGGAGGTGGCCGTCAAGATCTTCTCGTCCAGAGAGGAGCGCTCCTGGTTCAGAGAGGCTGAGATCTATCAGACCGTGATGCTGCGGCACGAGAACATCCTCGGCTTCATCGCCGCAGACAACAAAGGTCAGCAGCACTGGTGCATGCTGGGACGAGCGCATGGGTCTCTCCGTGAGCTGATCAGTGTCTGTTCTTCTCTCAGATAACGGCACGTGGACGCAGCTGTGGCTGGTGTCAGACTACCACGAGCACGGCTCTCTGTTCGACTATCTGAACCGCTACACGGTGACGGTGGAGGGCATGATCAAGCTGTCTCTGTCCACGGCCAGCGGTCTGGCGCACCTGCACATGGAGATCGTGGGGACACAAGGTACACTGCGTCATGACTCTGATAAACCAGTTCTAATTCTTTACCTTTTATGACATGGAAAGATCACTTCAGACCTCAGTAATATTCATTATTAAAATTATATTAAAATATGCATTAAAAAAAATATACTTTTTTTACACATGAATTATGTTTTTAATCATTTATCACATCTTTTCAACGTAATTTTTTTCCTTTTCATCATCATAAATATTTCTCTGACCTATATACCATCAGTTCAAAAAGTCTGGAGTAGGTTTGGAGTGAGTTATGTGAGTGTGTGTGTGTATATTATGAAATGCATCACAGTTTCCACAGAAATATTGAGCAGCACAACTGTGTTCAACATTGATAATAATCTTCATGTTTCTTGAGCAGTAAATGATCATATTATTCTGATTTCTGAAGATCATGTGACACTGAAGACTGGAGGAATGATGCTGAAAATACAGCGGAGCATCACAGAAATACATTACACTTTAACACAGATTCACACAGAAAACAGATGATTCACACTGGAATAATATTTCACTGTTTTACTGTAGTTTTGATCAAATAAACGCAGCCTTCAGCAGAAGAGACTTTTCAAACATGTGAACGGCTGTGTATTTATACAAAAAGCCATGCTGGGACCATTGTGCTTGTCAGAAATCATGATATTACAGTGATACATGGCAAAATAACATTATTAGAATGGGACATATCTACAAAAACATTTGTCCGGAGAAACCTTAGTTCATATCTGTTGTGTTCATGAAGGTCTATTTCTGAAATACCAACCAACATGTCCACAAAAACAGTGTTGTACCACGCTACACAAAGAAGAAAAGAGCTTCTTTTGGCCTCGTTACAAGAGAAAACTCGCTCAATCATGACCATTCCTGCATCCTCTACTCTCCCTCGTGTCATATAAGAGTCTTTAACACTCGCAGTCATTCACAACATGGATGAAGATGGTCAACAGAAGTTAACGTTGAGTTAAACGTGCATTTGAGCTTCTGTTGTCCATGTGTAGTGACACGAGTGTGAAGACTTGTCTGAAGTCTTTATCGTCTCATCTGTCTGAGAACTGGACTCTTTCTCCTCAGACGGTCAGCTCTTTCTCTAATCCCGTGTTCCTCTGTGTGATTCCAGGCAAGCCTGCTATCGCTCACAGGGATCTGAAGTCCAAGAACATCCTGGTGAAGAAGAACGGCACGTGCTGCATCGCAGACCTGGGTCTGGCCGTACGTCACGACTCTGCCACCGACACCATCGACATCGCTCCCAACCACAGAGTGGGCACCAAACGGTACGGTCCTGAGCTTCAGCCAAAAATGAAAATTCTGTCATTGATTACTCACGCTCATGTCATCTTAAGAGCACAAATGAAGATATTTTTGATGAAATCCGAGAGCTTTCTGACGCTGTATATACAGCAAGGGAACTATCACGTTCAAGGCATACAATAATTATTTTTTGTGCCCTTAGAAAACAAAATAATGATTTAATTCAACAAGTTCTAAATAAACAACACAATAACTAAAACATTAAGAAAAAAAAGTATATATATTATTATTAATTATTAATAAAACACTATAATAATACCTCGATGATACTGAAATATCACTAGTTGAATGTTGTGTAGTTTCAAACTTTGAGGTGTTGAAGTGAACTCATGATGTATACATTCAGAGAACGTTAATTCCTTAATTTACATTTATCTGTTTAAAGCTGAGGAAAGCCTGGTTTAAATCTGGAGCTGCTAAAGTCTTCAACTGAAAGCATCATTAGCAACATTCCTAAAATAGCAGGTCAAATAAATCCCAGAAAAAGAGAAAAGTGCTCTTAAAGGTGCTGTAGGGAACTTTTGTAAAAAAAAATATTTTTTACATATTTGTTAAACCTGTCATTATGTCCTGACAGTAGAATATGAGACAGATAATCTTTGAAAAAAATCAAGCTCCTCTGGCTCCTCCCAGTGTCCTATTGCCATTTGCAGAAAGTCATGCGCTCCCGGTAAAAAACAACCAATCAGAGCTGCGGTCCGTAACTTTATTTGTGTTCAAAATGTAGAAAAATGTATATAATAAGTGAGTACACCATGAATCCATTTTCCAAACCGTGTTTTTAGCTTGTCCTGAATCACTAGGGTGCACCTATAATAAGTGTTTATATTCGGACTATTTTAGATTGCTTCGGGGATACCGCGGCGGAGTAACCCAGTACCTTTGTGATTCTTCATAGACATAAACAGAGAGAAGTAGTTCCGGCTACGATGTTCTTCCGCAAGACGCAAGCAGTTCTGTTTATTAACCGCTAGAGCGTCAAACGTTCCCTATCGCAGCTTTAATCTGTGTGTGATTACTGACTGCACTTGTGCATACCTTGAATCTGTATGCCATCGCTTCATTTGGTGTATATTAGTATAACTCTGTAAGTGTGGTCCTCCTGAGCCTGTGTTTCCCTCATGATTCATGCGGCGCTTGGATATCTGCAGCAGATGTGGACTGAGTCAGTCAGAGGAACAGTCTCGCTCTGCTTTAGCTTGTGCATTACTCACTTCTGCTCTTCTCGTGATTCACAGAGCATGCAGACGTTTCACATTTATCCACTGTAATTTGCATGCTGCAGATGAAATTGCGTCAAATTGAATTAATGTATTGGAAAGGAACGATCTCTGTAACAAAATCTGTGCATTATGATTTTGCTTTGCTGCATCAAAAGTAATGCCCTTGTATCCTTCAACAGGTACATGGCCCCAGAAGTGCTTGACGATTCAATAAACATGAAGCATTTTGAGTCTTTCAAGAGGGCAGACATCTATGCCATGGGGCTGGTCTTCTGGGAGATTGCCAGCAGATGTTCTATCGGAGGTATCATAAGGATCTTCATGTGACATGAGCTCTACTTTAATAACTGTTTTAGTTCACCAGACAAGGTTGCATTCTGAAGTTTGTGGTCTTTTGATCAGCAGCATCATCTGTAGTTATGAGTATTTAGACTCATCTTAAATGAAGCATGTTTTTGTGCAGGCATTCACGAGGACTACCAGCTGCCATACCATGACCTGGTGCAGTCCGACCCGTCGGTGGAGGAGATGAGGAGAGTCGTGTGTGAACAGAAGCTACGGCCCAACATCCCAAACAGATGGCAGAGCTGTGAGGTGAGGACACAACTTAAAACGGAGGGATGTATATCTGTCTCTGACAATGATATATATATATATATATATATATTTATAAAACAAAGTGTTTTTTTCTTTTAGAAATTGAATATAAATACAAAAGTATCAATTATTTTATTAATTTAAACAATTATTATCAATTGATTATTATATTAATTAAATAACAATTAATTAATTTAGATTTTTGTAATGTATTATCTTCTTATCGCTCTACCACAGCTGCGTGTTTGCTGCATAACAACATGGGTGAATGTTCGCATTGGTCTGAACCGAACAGCAGACGTGCTTATCTAAAATGCACATTCATTCTCTGCCAGCAGATGGCACTGTCTGAACAGCAGAAAAACAGCGGTTTCTCCGACTGTAAACAAAGCAGCGCAGCACTGACCTTAAAACCTTTATTCAATGTAATCATAGCCTTTTGAAGTTTAGGCTTAACATTAAGCCATATCACAATTCTTGTCATTCCCATACCAAATTTGAACTTGAAATTATAATTAAGACATTATGATTATATAACATTATGATTTAAGGTTACAATGTATATCTTTTTAAGTATATTTAGATGCTGTCACAGTTCTTGTCACTAGTTACAATTTTTCAGTACAATTCACTAGTCTCTAGTTAACATTACATATCTAGTTACTAGTTACAGCGTTACAGTCACTAGCTACAGTGTAACAAATCTAGTCACTATTTATAGTGTTGCAGTATGAGGCACTAGTTACAGTCTTAGTCACTAGTTATAGTGTTACAGTTCTAGTCACTAGTTATTAGGGCTGCCCGATAAACCGCATGCGATATTTAATGTGCATCTTTTCAGTAAAGCTGGGTTCTGTAATCAGTGGTAAATCTCTACACGTGCATGATTTCATTAAATTAAATATCGTATGTGATTTATCGTGCAGCCCTACTAGTTATAGTACTACAGTACTAGTCACTAGTTACAGTTTTATGGTTCTAGTCACTAGTTACAGCATTATGGTTCTAGTCACTAACTAGTCACTAGTTATAGTGTTACAGTACTAGTCACTAGTTACAGCGTTATGGTTCTAGTCACTAGTTATAGTGTTACAGTACTAGTCACTAGTTACAGCGTTATTATTCTAGTCGCTAGTTACAGCATTGCGGTTCTAGTCGCTAGTTACAGCTTTACGGTTCTAGTCGCTAGTTACAGCGTTACGGTTCTAGTCACTAGTTACAGCGTTGCGGTTCTAGTCGCTAGTTACAGCGTTGCGGTTCTAGTCGCTAGTTACAGCGTTGCGGTTCTAGTCACTAGTTACAGCGTTACGGTTCTAGTCACTAGTTACAGCGTTGCGGTTCTAGTCGCTAGTTACAGCGTTGCGGTTCTAGTCACTAGTTACAGCGTTGCGGTTCTAGTCGCTAGTTACAGCGTTGCGGTTCTAGTCACTAGTTACAGCGTTACGGTTCTAGTCACTAGTTAATGTAGATGTGTATGTTGTATATCACTTGCAAGGAAATATTTCATTATGTGCTGATGTTTAATTAGACATTTTAAATAGCATATTCTGGTTATCAGAACCAGTATAAGGAACTTTTAATTTGATGGAATTGAAATTACGGACCTATGACACTACAGTTTCTTTGCAAATTAGTCATGAAATTACCAAAGTACGTTGAGAGTTGTTAATTTGATGTTAATGAAGCTAAGAGCATGCAGTGTTCCGTTGTCAATTAGTAAGTCATGAAATGGACAAAAGTGGCAATAAATGAATGACCTAACCCTTACATCATGTGTTAGCTGGGTTCTCCTTCACCATTTCTGCTGACTGTGAGGAATGTTGTCCATCCAGAATACATGACACTGAAGAGTGAGACCAGTGTAATGTCAAACAGACATTTCTCTATATAACAACAGGCAATGTGTGTGTAGTTATGCGCTTGGATCTCTTGTGTTAAAATATCGTCTTGTTCTCGAAAGAGCATGTTTAATTTTCCCATGTAGATCAATAAAGTTAATTCTTGCAGCATTTCATTATGGCGTGCACAGATCTGCCCTCAGGACCGGAGTAATCTCATCACTGCGGCCCGCGGCCTGCAGAGCATCACTGAAGCGTTCATCAGAACAGCGCTGGTCTCTTTATTACTGGGGAAGTGACACGACTTGATTCGATTTGATCCCAGATAACAGCGCTGTGAAATCGAATCCGTCTCCAGCGTATGAAAGCTGCCAAACGCTCTGTGAATCAGAGGTGTGCCGCTAGTACTCAGTAGCATTTAAATACTGTTTAGGATGTATATTGCCACTTTCTATTTTCAGAGTACAGAAAGCAACATTTTAATTCAACATCATCTTTCAACAACATTAAAGCAATGTTTCTGCACCACATATTTCTACCTGTTGACTAATAGATACAAACAAGACGCAATTGTCCAAAATAGTCCTAAGTGCTTTCGTAAGGCTGGACTGTCTTCCTCGCGGCGGATAACCCTCTGTGTTTGGAGAGCAGTTAGATGAACTAAACTGTGCTTTTGTGTCTGCGGCAGAAACAGAAATGATTTGATTTGCATTGGGTGGAAATCTTTCACCCTGAGAGCCAAATGTGGGTGTCAGTAATTACCCAAAGTCTCTGCAGACATTGTTCTGCATCTATCCGCTGCTAACAGTGTGCCAAGTATGAAGCGCTGCAGCTCTTTGCTCTTTTACTTGCTTTGTCTGATTTGGATCTAATAAAAATCCCAGCACTGAGTAAACGCAGTCGCTCCTGCCAGCTTTACGTAGATGAGCGTTTCTGCAGGAGTCATTAGAAGATGATGTGCAAATAATGCCAAGAGACCAATAAATGTCTGAAGCAGTGCATTTGTATCTATTCTAGCGTTTCTTAGAGGACATGAACCGAAACACTGATTTAACTGCTTGGAAAGACTTCCAGGAGCTGTAGTGATTTACACGTCAGAGTACAAAATACAATCTGAGCTGCATGACACACTTCAGTGAACTAGTTTCTCATGAGGGGAAAATCTGCCAAACTGGCCGCTGTTGGACCTTGTGTGTGTTTTAAGAACTGAAGTCTCTTACACACTCTAAATTGCCAAAATCACAACTTGATTGAAAATGTTGGGCTATTTATATTTTATTTTTCTTTGCACACGTCATGTTTCATCTCCAGTATACTAACTACATAAAAAATGCTTTATTGGGTTGAGGAAATAAAAGAGAGAATTTTATATAGTCATATCTAGATACTATTAAAGTCTATTTTTAAATATTTAGATTTTTTGAAAAATGTTTCCCATTTATTATTTTAGTTTTAGTAATCTTGTTTGTTTTGTTCATTAGTTGCTGTTTTGTTTTGTTTTTTTGTTTTTTTGTCTATAAAAGTGAACTTAAGTAAAATATACAGTATAAAAAAGAAATTAACAAATTATGTAGTATACCATTTTATAATGGCATTTTTTATTATATCTCACAATTTGACAATTTCTCATAATTGTAACCTTATTTCTTGTAATTGTGAATTTTTATATCTCAGAATGTGACTTTATTTTGCGACCTTGTATCTCTCAACATGAATGTATTTATTTCATGCTTTTAGTTTTAGTTTCTATTAAAAACATAATAAATACACATGTAGTTCAGATTTTTGAAGATTGAAATGCATGATAGCAGTAATTTAATGTTTTTATTACATCAGTTGTGTGTGTGTGTGTGTGTGTGTGTGTCTCCAGGCTCTGCGTGTGATGGCTAAGATCATGAGGGAGTGCTGGTATGCTAACGGAGCGGCTCGTCTCACGGCTCTGCGCATCAAGAAGACACTGTCCCAGCTCAGCCAGCAGGAGGGCATCAAGATGTAGAGCGCCACAGTTTCCCATCATCCTTCAGAACCGCATCACACTCCGTCTTCACGAGAGGACGCCGCACTTTCCCTGACGTCTGCGTCTCGCTCTCAAACACGGACTCCTGAGGATGATGGGCCGTCGTCTAACACAAGAAGGACTCTTTATTATTTATACAGGCTTTGGTTTTTCTCCAGTGGAGGTTTGGCTGATTCGACCTGGTGTTTAGTTTCCGCTCATCGCTGCAGCTCTTCAGGTCGGCGTGACTTTAAATACATGCATTCTGTGTTTGCAAAAACAAACCTGGACATGACCTCATTCAGTCCTGGCGAACATGCTGTGACATATGCAATATAGATGAAACCTTTCCACTTTATATTTTTACTGCTCTGCTACAACTACGATGACAACCATGCCTTCCAAGCCAGGTGTTACCAGAAAGTGCCACTGCTTTGAACCAAGCAACCAAGCAACCCTCACGAGAGCGTTCTCCATCCTTTCTTCATCCTCTCACTGATGCAGCACAACTCTCAGACCTCTTCATTCACAGCTGCTCACACTGAGCTGGAACAAACACTCAAACTGAATGTTGCCCAAACGTATGATTAGAGATGAGCTGCGCTAAAACAGAACACGGATATCTACTAAGCCATAGGTTTTCCAACATTTTGTGGCAACTTTTTCTAATAGAATGTAAATGAGAAGAAGAATCAAGGACTGCTTTGAAACTCTTCGGAGCGAGTCTTAAGGGACCAACGTGGAGCTGACCGTAACAACCGTCTGTCTTCAGGACCGAGGGTTCGACGTAGCTGCAGTCGTGTGTGTGGACGGATCAAGAGCCAAACTCAACTGCTTTCTGGTGCTTCTTTAGGCCTGCAACTTGAGATCTTATTTATCTACATCCATGCGTTTGGCACTTTTCCTCTGGTGAGTTCTCCGTCATCTTCATAGTCAGTCGTGGAAGGAATCTTCACAGATCCATGCAAGTCAAGCTCCGTCGACAGCATTTGTGTCCTGATGTTGATTAGCATTAAATAAAACATGTAGAACAATTACAAATCTAAAATCAGGTTTACAGTGAGGCATTTACAATGAAAATAGATGGATTATTGGAGCTGCAAAGGATCGTTTCAAGGTTTTAGCCATTGGTTTATGACAACAAAGCTGTAAAATGTTAGTGAAAGATGAGTGAGTGTATGTTTAAACTCCATTGTAAGTACCTCACTAGAACGCAGATGTTTTTAAAGGAAAAACATTTTTGTGAAACCAACGAATGCTGTCAATGTAGTGAGACTTGTGTTGAAAGTGGGATATTGCTTGAAAAGGGAAGTGATGTCACGTGTTGAGCAATAGTGTTTCTGCTCTCCTGATGGTCAGACTCCACTGCTATGCATCACCAGTCTCTGCTGGACTCAGCATCTCATACTAAACTCAGTTGTTTTAAACCATGTGTTTTAAAGCTTGTTCGAGGGACTGAAGGGTTATGATGGATTATTGATGCTGTTTCATATTAATGATTTCTGCCACACATTCAGATGCACAGTTCCTCAATGAAGTACTTTTTACTGTGTATGTAGGACGTAGTGTCTATAAATAATGTGTACATGTGTATAAATATGTGTAATGTTTGTCAGATTTGTCCAGTTTGGATCTGGAGGGAGGACGAGAACCATCGGCTGGAACGAGAGACTAGTTCAGATTAGTTCACTGATTCATTCTCATGCTGTTAACATTAATCAGCATCAGGGTTATTACAGTCCACTAAAATGAGTGAAATTAAATCTACAATAGCCATTGAATATAATGCCCGGCCACACTGCAATATCAGTGATCATCAATCTCTCAAGCTTCAGAAAGAACTTGCAATCATAAAACTAGTCTGAACGAATTTGAGTAATCGAGTATGAAATTAGTTTTTTCCTCAGTGTGAGCCCTGGGAAGTCTGTTCCTGTTCTGGAGATTCACAAATCTGACTGCATTCACTGCAGAAGAGCAGCGGGACATTCTTCAAAACATCTCTTTTTGCATTCTGTGTTAAACTGGAGCAGCGACGTGGTTCTGATGTTCTCCGGATCGGAGCGCTGACACAGGTGTGAGGTGCAGGTGTGCAGAGAAAAGCCCATCTCCAGCGAAGCCCCTCCATGACCCAGACTCTTCATCAGTGACTCCTGAAGGACAGACGATATAACGCTGTCAGAAGAGTCTGCGTCTGAGCGGAGCGGCCAGCCGTCACTCAGTATATGAATGTATTTGTTCTGACGGACCTCATCGTGCTGTTATTAGAGCTTAATCTCACCGCTCTGCTATTATTATACAGACACTGTGAAACTGAGGAGGACTCTGGGTCATTCAAGGGCAGCTGGGGAATTTCCCATGGTGCATTTCACCTGCTGATTGGACGGAAGTGGAAAGCTTTATCGTGTTTTATTTGGTGCCTAAGTTTGACTTGTTTTTTAATTCCACCTGGAATGATGCACTGCATGGGACTGATTTCTAATGTTTGCATCACTTGCTTTTTTTAAGAAAAAAAAAAATATTATAAAGAACATTAATAATAAAAAAAAAAATTAGGTTTGAAAAGGTCAAAATACCTCCTCTGAAGACCAATGTGTTTATACCTCAGTGTATGTTTCTCTTGAGATGCTGAAGTGACTCGATGTCGCTGGGATTGTGTTCTGTGTTATTATTCTTCTTTAAAGCATTATTCGCTTTCGTTCTGTTCTTTTCCTGTTCTGTATGAATTACAAGTGCTTTACTGATGTCTCCTGTCCTTTAATGCCTCCTCAGCTGTACAGAAATGCCTTGTAATGTGAGAGAAAGAGAAAGTGAAGGACTCGTAGCAGAGCCATGTTGTGTTGATTTCTAACATAGCGGAGTAGAGATGGGTGTCAATAAAACATTCAACTTTTACACACACTTCTGGCTTCATTGCTCTCCTGGATTTGTTCACGCTGTTCTATCAGTCTGGTCCAGCCAGTATTTATAATGAATATGTGACACATCAGTGTGTTTTAATTAAATGTTGAATCTGGGGACACATTTGATAAACTTGTAGCTGATTAACTGAAATGTAATGATCCAGTATATCATTTATAGACACAGTGCTTTACAGTCGTGTAGCTGGATTTCTCCAAACCAGAATCAGTTCAGTAAATTAAGAAAGAGCATTAAAATATTAATTACAATATAACTTTTTTTTTTTTTAATAAAAAATAATTTAAACTAATTGCAACTTTGTATCTCACATAAATTTTTTTACACTCAGAATTGACACAACTGTTATTTTTTACTTTTGAAAATTCCGAGAAACTGTCCGAATTGCGAGACAGAAAGAGTTTCTATTTCTCCATCAGGAGTTTAATTCTGAGCTGAGAGCTCATGGATGAAGTCACCTTCACAGGTTTAATATCACTAGACTTGATGAAGGAACACCGAAGGGAAGACGCAGTCGAGTGAGGACCTCAGTGATCATGTGTTTATAACTGGTCTCTGATTGGAAAGCTCCTTCAGTCCTGTGATGTCGAGTTCTCAAGCGTAAAGTGCTTCTCTTCCTCCAGTTTGTTGATGGAGCGTCTCTCAGATGAAGAGAGAAGCTCTGTTTCTGTGCTCTTCACAGAGAGGATCACACACACTCACAGTCTCCTCGGTCTCAGACCTGGATCTGATGGAGATGGAGCAGATATCTGCAGCTCACAAAAACACCTTTGACTGAGGATAGACACCAAACCCAGAGGATTCCTCATCAGAGCACAAAAATAAGAAGGTATGAAACACACACACACATCTTCTTATGCTCTATAATCAGGCTCTTAAAGGTCAAGAAACGCTGGACTTTTACTAGTACCCAGTATGTCTAAGTCCACTGAAGAAGGGAGATCCCGTTCCCATCTGGCTCCTAAACTCTGGAGTAGTGTTCCTGATGATGTCTGGGGCTCTGGGAGATGATGCTGACCCCTGCGAGGACCCCCGGTGACCTCAACACCTCCTCTCTACTGTAATCATTATGATCACACCTGTAATCATCGCTTTAATGAGCTTCTGTCTCATGAATTCATGTAAGCTAAGTGTGTGTGTGACTGTGAAATCTGTGAAATACACACATTCACTTCTGCTGTGTAATGTAGACACATGCAGTTCTGTAAAGCTGCTCAAATTTCTCATCAATTCCAACTTCATATGTCACAATGTGATTTTAATTATTTTTAGAATTGCAACAGTATCTCTTTTAACTTCATCTCATGTGACTTTATTTCTCATAACTGTTACTTTATATCTAACATTGTGACTTTTTTCATCAGTGACTATTTCTCACAAGAATTGCTACTTTCCATCTCATAATGTGACTTTATTGCTCATAATTCTTACCTTTTTTTCTCTTTCTTGTGTCTTTATATCTGACATTATGACAAAAATCACAATATATCTCACCTTATTTTTTTGAGAAACTGCTACATTGTTAGACACTTCCTCCCAATGTAACTATTTCTCATTTTTTGAGACTTTACATCTTACGGTGTGAGTTTTCTCATAACTGCGATGTAACAATCACTTTTTCTCATATTTGATACTTGACATCTCAGCCTCACAATGTGAATTTATTTCTTGTAATTGCAACTGTATCTTACAATATACCTTTATTTTTTTAATTTCAACCTCATCTCCCAAACAGACTTTACTTCATGAAACTACAGCTGTGTGTCTTGCACTGTATCTTTTTCTCCTAACTGCGAGGTGTCTCTGTGTCTTATATTAGAGTCTTCATATCTCACAATGTGATCAGGTTTTTTTTTTTTTTTGTATTTGCAGGTGTGACTGCACCTCACACTGGTTTTTGTTTGTTATTTGTTGTACTTTTTAAACTAGATTCTGGTTTTGTCTCTTCCCCAGTCTGCTTCAGTGATCTGAAGGTCAGCCCGAGCTTCCTCTGATTTCTGAGGCGCTTGTTTCTCTGTGAGAGGCTGGAGAATGAAAGCAGGTGGTGTGTAAGTCTAGATCTAGATCTTCCTCCAGAAGGGGACACTGTTGGCCTTCACATCTCTCTGCACTCTGCTGTGAGACTCAGACGCTTCATATTTAATGCATCTCCAGCTGTACATTGTACATTTTCACATGAATTTTTAAGTTGATGGATGTGTTTCGTGAGCAGTCCAGCTTTTCAGGAAACTTTTCTCTTACTTTTTTATATTGCAACTTTATATCTTATTTGAGTGAAATAGATGTACTATATTTTAGTCCAATAATGTTTTCTTCTCTTTAATATTGTGTATTTTTAGGGGATTCTAAATAATAATAATAATAATGCCTTTTACTTATATGTTTCTTTCAAGAGACTCGAGGACACCGTACAATAAAACAAAACCTAAAATGCAAGCATTATAACAACACATTAAACAAGAATACCATTAAAAAGCAATTCTAAACAAATAGGTTTTTATCTGAACTTTAAAATGAGAAACTGAATCCAGCTGGAGAATGTGCAAAGGTAAAACGTTCCACTACCACCACAGGAACTCATCTTGAAGTTAGGAACAGACAATAAATGTGCAGAAGATGATCTCAAAGAGCGCAAAGCAGAGTACAAATGGAGGAGATCTGGAAATAATGAGGTGCCAAATTATGAAGAGCTTTGTAGATAAGTCTAATGTTGTAATGTACATGATAATGAACAGGAATCCAATGCAACTTAAAAAGAATAGGAGTTATGTGAGCGAAAGGAATTCTGCTG
This sequence comes from Carassius gibelio, assembly GCF_023724105.1. Classification (NCBI taxonomy): domain Eukaryota; kingdom Metazoa; phylum Chordata; class Actinopteri; order Cypriniformes; family Cyprinidae; genus Carassius; species Carassius gibelio. The sequence continues at coordinate 14,399,332 of NC_068394.1, forward strand.
AATTCTGAATGAACTGTAATCGATGAAGTTGATTTTCAGGAATGCCAAATAAAAGAGAATTACAATAATCAATTCGAGATGTAACCAAGGCATGAATAAGCATTTCAGTACTACTGTATGTTGAGAGGGTGAAGAACGAAGTCTAGCAATATTGCATAAAAAAAATGCAGAACGTGAAATATTACTGATATGGGAACCAAACGAAAGCAAACCATCCGGTATAATTCCAAGACTTTTTACCTGGGCATAAATATTGACTGAACAATTATCAATGAACAAGGTACAGGGTTGAGTTTTAGATAAGAAAGACCTAGATCTTACAAGGAGGGCTTCTGTCTTATTGATATTTAACTTAGTCATCCAAATATTAATGTCCTGGAGACATTTAGTAAAGTCAGGAGGGGGATGAGAAACATAAGTTCTTGTAGAAATGTTCACTAGTGTGTGAGCAGTGTAGAAAATGAAATTAATACCATAGGAAATAAAAATACGACCAAGAGGTGGAATATAAATGATGAATAAAAGCGGACCCAACACCGACCCCTGTGGAACACCATGAGTAATTTAGACAGGATCTGAACGTGTTTTCTTAATCTGCACAAATTAGCTATTAGCTAAATTAGCCTTTCCAATAATACTGAGTGGCTCATAGTATCAAATGCAGAACTAATATCTAACAGAATAAGAATGGACAGAAGACCAGAATCAGCAGCTAGGAGAAGATCATTTATAACCTTAACGAGAGCTGTTTCCGTACTGTGTTTGGGTCAAAAACCTGACTGAAAATGCTTGTAAATGTCATTTAAGTTGTGCTGCTACTGTTCTTTCAAGTATTTTTGAAATAAAAGGAGATTAGAAATAGGCCTGTTATTATTTAGATCATTAGGATCAGCGCCAGTCTTTTTAATAATTGGAGTGATAGCAGCCATTTTTAAAGATGAAGGAACTGTAGCAGTTGATAATGATGAACACACAATAGCTGTAATAATAGAAGAAACTGAAGAGAAACAGGACTTCACTAAAACAGTAGGTAAGGGATCAGGTGAACAGGTGGAAGACTTAGACTTCATGATCTGCTGAGTAATATAATCAACTGAGGGCAGTTCAAAATGAGAGAAAGTACTTGCAGACCAACAAATATGGTTAAGTCCATTTTGATAATCATTAGACATCAAAACAGAATTAACCAATTCATAATGTATGCTGTCAATTTTAGAGTTTAAAAAATTAGAATAGGACACACATTGACTGGGAGAAAGTGAAACAGTATTGTGAGGTTTCAACAGTCTGTTAACAGTCCTGAACAAAGTCCTTGCAAAAGACTGTCCATTAGCAATAATATTAGCATAAAACGATGATTTAGCTCTTTCAGTGCTGCCTTGTAGGAAAAACCAGATGCTCAGAATACATCTGCTTATGTTCTCCAAGGCCAGTTCTTTTGCACTGTCTCTGCAATTGACGACCCAAGGCCTTCTGATGGACGGAGGGTCAAATTATATTTATGGAAGAGTTAAGATCCATTTATAACCTGTTAAACACTAATTTGAGTAAAGAGATGAAAATGAAATTTCCAATTTAAACTGTGTTAAAACTTTAATGCTATGGAGCACAAACATTTCACACAAATCATTTCCCAAACCATGTTTTGCTCTAGAAATGCATGGAGATCAGAGCCATAACTCTAAAAAAGTTATGCTCCAAATCTGAGGTTAGTATAAAATGACTTACTTTTCAGTCTTTTAGTGATTAGGTAAGAAAAAGTCTTTTTTGATAAAATAAGAAGAAAAACTAAACCTTTAAGCGATTCCTAGACTGATTGGCATCGCAGCAGCCGCTGGACGAGACAGATCAGATCAGGACATGTGCCAGAAAACGTTCTTCATTATTTTCTGGTTTCTAAAATTGTCTGTTTGAAACTACACTGAAATGAAATAAAATTTTATATGCACTGTAAGACATTTATAATTATTTCCATCTCTGGTTTACAGTGAGAATTTACTGTTTTAAATTCAAATGAAATCAAGTGATATTGAGATATGAGATGTACTACATGCAATGCAATGGTAATGAGTAAATACTATGTCTGACATGGTGTACAAACTAATATTGTTGACTGTTTTTGTTTTTTCTTTAGTTCCTTAATATCTTTCTGACTCAGATGATGTTAATCAAATGAAAATGCAATAATGTATGAATTAAATACACTCTCAAAGTAAAGATTTGTAAAGAGGGTGGCATTATTTTAAGTGTTTTCTGCATCAAACTCCTCAGAAGGCTGATGTGAAATCTGACGGCTGATCTTTGTCTAATACAGGTTTAGTTTTGTGTTTTTCACACGACAGAAGAATGGAGATGAACAACAGAAGCTCTGCTGAGGGACGTGTCTTGCTAAGAAGCACAGATGGAGTCTATATTTAGAGCGATATTCTCTGTAATTTGGCCAAAACTGAAGCAGCCCTGAAGATCTGACTGCAGAATCACATACAGTACTATACCAGAGTTCACTTCCTCCCAGTGATTTATGGAATATGACAGCAATAACAGATGCTGGAAAAATGCACGTATGTTTCAGGTTTAACAGTATTACCCAACCGCAGGACGTCCAATAACCTTATTCACATCTAGTCAAGTCTTCATTTAGAGACGGAAGAATTATTTATAGAACACAAGATATCTAGATATTATAATATTGATACCAGCCATGGAAATAGGCTCAAATAGTCTCTCTCTCACACACACACACACACACACACACACACTGTTTAAATAATTGTATCTATTGCAAATATAATATATATTTCATCAATCTTTAGCAGAGTATTTTACAACAGCTTTGAGCAATTTGAATTGATAGACAAAAACTCACAATTACTTTATTATTTTGATTCAGTGGAGATACAAACTCGAAGCGAAAAAGAAAAAAGAAGCGTGAGATGAAATCGCTCTCGAAGGAGCCCGGATGGAGGGAGCATCATCCCTCCTGCAGTCAACTCTTCTAGAATTAATATGATTGGAGACATTTAAATCGGGCTTGCATCATAAACAGGCTAGGAGTGGATATTTAGATTTCGTCATCGCTCAGTCGCCAGTCTGCAGGACTTCTGCACCGTAAACGACAGCGTGTGTGTGTGTGTGTGTGTGTGTGTGTGTGTGTGTCTGTGTGAGTGAGCGCGGGCGCGCGCGCGCGAGAGAGAGTGTGCACGAGACTGAAGGGCTTTATGGATTTGTTTGCCGTATAATCCTGGATGGGAGAGCGGAACCGCCATCTGTTTCCTCCACATGAGCTGAAGACAGAGGCAGACACATCCTCTCAATCCTCTTCATCATCGCTGAGGTGTGAGGAGGCGCAGATCTGACTCGATCCGGACCGGCTTCAGCTGATCTCCTCGGGACTCTGCACCGGACCTGAATGTAAGCACGCGTCCACTCTTCTTGAATGAGATGCTGTTGTGTCGCCTGTAATCTGCACGAGCGACCTCTGCTTTGGTTTAGATCCTCATCCTCCTCATCCTCATCACAGCTCGTGCTGTGGTTGGCAGAACTTTGATTGAATCATGATGTTTGAAGCAGTTCTGGGCTCCACAGCTCACCTGACTATTAACACAGCTACTGATGGATAATGCCATATTAATATTACACCATAGAAGCACATACAACATATTTTCATCATCTCATAAGATCTTTGTATCCAACTATTTTTTCTTTGCACAAAACTTTAATTTGACCATTTGATGACATAATTTTCTTTATCAGTTATTAAAGTGGAATGGACGTACATCATCACTGCAATGTAAAGGTTTTTATTTTTATCATAGACAACACACCACTTTAATTTTACATATTGCATTAAATGAGAATATTTTCCAGTTCAATTCTCATTTAATATGCATGATGTCTTCACAAGTGGCCTCTTGATAACTGTGGTGATTAATAACACACACACACACACACACACACACACGCACGCACGCACGCACGCACGCCCACACACACACACACACACACACCTTCAGATAGCATAGAATGTAGCATTTAAACACTTTAATAACTAAAAACAATAAAGGTGGAGAAAAAATATCCGAAAAAAATAAATCGATTCACACAGAAAACAGCTATTTTAAACTGTAATATTTCACAATATTACTGTTTTACTGTAGTTTTGATTCAATAAATACAGTAAATATGATTATCTATTTCGAATTAAGTTTCTGTTAAAGTATCTGCACGTTTCCTTAGGGACAGAGCCCTGAAGACTGTCGGAGTGACTCCTCACCTTCATCAGTAGCCTCCCCATCATCATCATCAGCAGCAGCAGCATCAGGACCGAAACGCGTTTGTGCCGTAGTGAGACAGAGTGTCCCTGGCGGGCCGCCGTCGCGATGGGCGAGAACATGTCGAAGCGGCTGAAGCTGGTCACGGGCTCCGAGGCGGAGATGGAGGAGCGCAGCTTCATCAACCCGTTCCCGGACTACAGGGACCACCGGGAGCAACTGGAGCAGCGGGAGCAGGACGCCTCCGGGACCCCGAGCGCTTCGGAGCCACTCGACGCCGACGGGAAGGTCTGTGATCTCGCGTGGTTTGGTTTGTTTTTAGCATGTTAGCTTCTGTCAGACGCGCCGCACGAGATCTGTGTTCAGACGCGCAACTCATCAGCACTCGTCTCTCTCAATCACATCTAATAGCTCATTTCACAGCTAGTCTTTTATATCATAAACAGGGCTGGGCAGTAACTGGTTAACGTTACATAATCAGATATAAATAAAATACTTGTAATTAGAGTAAATTAGATTTTAAAATACTCGTAATCAGAATGTTTTTTTTTTTTTTTTTGGATTAACGTTACTATTAACGTTAACGTTATTCACAGAATAGCAATTAAATAATTAATTAATTATCACTCGGTTGGTTGTTTAATTACTGTCTTTAGAAGGCCCTTGTCTGTCAAACTCATTAAAACCCAATCTATTGTCATTTGAACCTCTTTCATCTTGTATATTTATTTGAAGCATTCCTGAGATTTAAAGATAAACATTTTAATAATCAACACATTTGCATGTTCAAGTTTCTTTGGTTAATATTTAATCTTTTTTAGTAAGTGTTTTTTTTTATTGTTATTTTTAAAATGATTTTCAATTTTTATGATATAATTAATTGTAAACTTTTCATTAAATTCATCAGTTTCCTGCAGTTCCTTAACGAACCCCAGTCTGGGAAACCTTGGTGTAATATAATGTTTAATGTACTTTATGTTGATAATTAAAATTAATGCAGTATACTTTCTTACTCTTTGTATTTTTACAAGATTATCCTATTTAAAATAATGTGATAAATAAGTGGTCAAAAGTAGTCATGAAGTAGTCTGACTACATATGTAGATTGTTACTAACTACAGTTTCTGTGATAATCAGTAACAGATTACAGTTTATAATAATCTAATAGCTGAATTCAGGCTTGTTTTGTCTTGTCTGACCGTTGATTCTTCATCATGGTCAGGGATTAGTTGTGGTTTAATGCTCCTGGTTGAATTGGGCTCCTAGGGTCAGTTAATCTGCTTTGACTCCAGATCTTCACACTCAGGATTGTCACTCGAGTGATGGACCAGTAACACAGATGATCTGTGTGTGATGGGAACTGGGACACTCTAGATTTGAGCGGATGGCTGAAAATAAAGAGGGTTTGTGACATTAAAAAAGATTTACTCGTAAAGAAATTGGGATTGGGGCTGTCATGATTATGCAGATTATTATGTGATTATGATGATTATTTGTAATCACACACACACACACGTTTAGCTCATACCTGTCAGACATCCATCTTTTAAAAAGAAAAGTATCGGTAGAATGCAAAGTGACCCACATTTGGTTTTTGACGTTTTTCTTACAATTCTCAGAATCGCACGATATAAACTCTGGATTCCGAAAAAAGGCAGAATCAGGAGATGACCAAAATAATAGCAAAAAATAAGAATGACAAAACCCAAACTCAAAACAAAAGAATAAAAAAATGAAAGAAAGAAACAACACCTCTGATATGTAAGATGTAAAATCTGTATTACAAGACCTAGAGTAAGAATTATGAAATGTAAAATCAGATTTGTGAGAAATAAAATCTGAAATACATTTTTTTATTCCACACTGAAAATTGCAACACTTAAACTCTGAATTCAAAGAAGAATAGACACGTCAGAATTGCGAGATGTAAACGCAAAATTGTAAGAAAACAAATCAGTTTATGTCTTGCAGTTCGGAGAAAACAAACAAAACAAAAGCAGTTCGAATTGCCATTTAAAAAAAACTTGCGATTACCTTTTTATTAATTATTATTCCATGGCAGAAAGAGGCTTGTGGAACTGTAGTGTCACAAAATGTGCAGCTATATATTTTTAGGCATCGTCTAATTTTGATCAAAAGCTGTGGTTGCTATGGTTATCTGGACATCCAGTATGAAAATACCATGCTATTGTTTGAACTACACTGGAGAGACATGTAAACAAACACAAAAACACATGGTACATGATTATAGCAATCATTCAGCACATGCTGTATATCAGATTATCGTGGTATTGCTGTCTCAGGCACGTGCACAGGTAGGGCTCAACCTGTGCAGAGCACATGCCCTTTTTGCCCTTACACTCCGAAGTGCCCTTTTTTTTGGTGGTGTTTTTTTTTTTTTTTTTTTTTTTTAATCAATGCTATTGGTCACCCTTTACGCCTGTCTGTCTGTTTGGTCACCCTTTACGCCTGTCTGTCTGTTTTACCAAATTAAAGTTCTTAAAACGAGCTTGTGTAAATCTTATTCGATCCTCAAGCGGTCAGTAAACTGATAACTCCGCCCCCTCTATATTCATCGAATCAACTGAAGTTCCACAGCAGCCGCACAGTAGACAACAGCTGAGCTGAACAGTTTTGCGAAGGGTAAATAAATATCTTGTTGTTTGAATAAGTACTACTAAACACTGTCTATAAAGGCTCATATTTTATTTATTTGATGTCTGACTGACTCACTGACTGAGACATGTGGGACGTCGCCTGAGAGAGAGGGCTAGCATTTGCCATCTAGTCATAGCCAATATATAGCCAACACTTAAATAGCCTGTGCATACAGCTGCATTTCATCTTTTATAAAATACTAATTTGGCCAAATGCATTTTACCACAGGAAAAACTGAGCGCTCCGTCTATATACCTAAAAAAACTAGTTTGTAACCTAGATGAAAATGTAATGTGATCCCGGCAGCGGCAGGCGCCGTCGCCGTTTTAATGACGGACAGAAAAAAAATCACATTTGCACACATTCGCTGGTCAAAAACTATATATTGATAAGTAATACAACAACATAATTTTGTATGCGATCCTCGTCACCTAGATAACATATATTTCTAAGAAATTTCTTCTTTGATTTATGATTGCTGATAGACTTAATTTATTAACATTTAGGCTAATCATGTTATGATATACTCTCTGTATACTCTCTGTATAAAATGTTGTAAAACACGGTTTTACTACAGTAATGTAGTAGTAACTTAAAAATAAATTACAGAAGATCACTGAAATCTTTATATTTTATCATGCAGAATGTAATTCATGATTCATTCCAAGGCTTCATTTATTTGATCCAAAATACAGCAATAATATTGTGTAATATTTTTACAATTTTAAATAACTGTTTTCTATTTGAATATATTTTAAAATGTGATTTTATTTTTGTGATCAAAGCTGAATTTTCAGCATCATTACTCCAGTTCAGTACTCTTCAGTGTCACGTGATCCTTCAGAAATGCTTTTCACTGCAACTGTACTTTTCACACTATTTTTATTTATTTTTTCCTTGCTGGCTTATTTTAGGGAAAGTGTAGTGAATAAGAGACCTTCAAGAGACCAACATCCCTGGTCCACCACAGTATCAAATTTTTGCCAGATACATGGGTCACAGAAGGTTGCTGTTGTATTAGATTTAAAGAAGCCCTTAAAACCCTGTTTATCTATATTATCTAATTATCTAATATTATTATTATGGTTGTTATTAATCGTGAATAAATCTAAAGCTTTTGAGACTATTATTTTGTGTTATTGAATTTGTCATGAAGATGTGACCATTTCTTCCTTTTATGCAGGCTTACTAAATAATCTTGATATAAAAGGGGGGGGGGGGGGTGCCCTTTTTCAGTTTCAGCACATGCCCCTCAAAAGGTCTGTGCACGGCCCTGTGCTGTCTAATCTCTGTTTTCTGCGTTGTTGGGGAACGAGCAGAAGATTTGCGCTGGATTTCTCTGTGTATTCCCAGCAGTGCTTCTCATGTCTCTGGTTCAGCGGATCTCTGCAGAAATACATCTTTATTTAATTTTCCTCAGACAGCAGAAGGCCTCGATGCTCAGCAAAGCTAACGCATCAGAATGTGCATCAGTATTTTTGAGTAACAGATGTTTGCTCTATGTAATGCGTAGAATTAGTGTGTGTGCATTACACAAAAGCCTTTGCTTTTCCAAAGAAGCCTCTAAGGTGCAGTTTACACTGATGCATGGGTATCCATATATTTAGACATTTATGATGGAGGTCCCACAGGGCTCTGTATTTGGCCCGCTACATTTTCAAACACAATGCTGTACATTATTCAGTGCCAGAGTCTCTTCATGTGAACTCATTAGTAAAACAACGGTTGGCCAAATAAAGCTTAGAATCTTATTCACGAACTCTTTTTTTCCCTTCCCTGAAAATAGATCAGTGACGCCTTTCAGAAGAAAGTGCAAAGCAAGATCAAAGATCTTCTCCAACAGATGGAGGAGGGCCTGAAGACTGCAGATCCACACGACTTCTCCACCTACACGGGCTGGACAGGTGAACACCGAACACTTAAAGTACTGAGCTTCATGGACTTATACCCAGAAAAAATAAATTGGTGTGCTGTTAATTTTTTGTTTAAAAAGTAAGATTATTTGGATCCTTATTTGGAAGCATAGATAAGAAAATAAACTCATTCAGTGCTCATTTGTTAGTATTGACTGCATTTGTGAAGCTCAGACATTCAACTAAATGTTTCAGACGTAAAGAAATAGCAAACTGTGATGTGAAAGGTGAGATGTTGTGATATGCTGGTGGTGATGTCATCGCCAGGCATCGCCCTGCTGTACCTGCAGCTGTATCGAGGGACACAGGACGCCTCGCACCTGCAGCGCGCTCTGGATTACATCAAACGTGCTCTGAGGAACCTGAACGGCCGGCGCGTGTCCTTCCTGTGTGGAGACGCCGGGCCGCTCGCTGTAGGAGCAGTGCTTCATCATCTCTTAAAGAACCAGAGCGAGTCCCAGGAGTGTCTCACCAAGTAAGAGTGTTTCTGACTCTCTCTGTGTCTCTGTAATCTCTGGTTGCTTCCACTGTCTGCTCTCTGCGAGTGTGTTTGGGGAAGCTTGCTGTGGTTTTGCAAACAAACAAAAATGATGCACAAAACTTAAATTAACCAAGAGTGCTTTTTCTCCCCAATGTCTGCACCACTGCAAATGTGACACTGATATTATACAACTATACAATATCCTAGGGCTGCATGATAAAGGCATGTTATATTGAATGTGCATCTCGTCAGTAAAGCGGGTTCTGTAATCAGCGCTAAATCTCTACACGTGTGTTCCTTCACATGGAGCAGCGTTTACTACACCGAGCTGTTGTTCACCGACGAGCTGCGCAGAAACACAATCCTATTTTGTGCCGCCCTACAAATGTTGAGTCACAATACACAAAATAGATCTGGTCTAAGCCACAGCTGAAGTGTTGAGCGTCTCTCATCAGTGTTTCATTACTGAATGAGCACTGGCTCAAAGTGTTCTCACTGTTCAAACACAGCTTTAGGTTAAAGAAGAAGAAGAAATGCTACATAATGTTCAAATCATATTAAACTTATTTGTGTGTATTTTTAATGTTTATATTATACCAGAGAATAGCGTGCTTTATATAATGGAGAAATATACTACAGTGAAAAGGTTTGGGGTCAGTAGTGTTTTTATTTTTATTTTTTATAATTACTGCATTATTCATCAAGGTTACATTTAATTGCTTAAAATGGTATAAAGACATCTATAATGTAACAAAGTTTCTATTTCAGATAAAAGCTGTTCTTCTGAACTTTCTGCTCATCTGTGAATCCTGAAAAATAAAATGTATCACAGTTTCCACAGAAATATTGTGCAGCACAACTGTGTTCAACATTGATAATAATCAGAAATGTTTCTTGAGCAGTAAATGATCATATTATTCTGATTTCTGAAGATCATGTGACACTGAAGACTGGAGGAATGATGCTGAAAATACAGCGGAGCATCACAGAAATACATTACACTTTAACACAGATTCACAGAAAACAGATCATTTACACTGGAGTAATATTTCACTGTTTTACTGTAGTTTAGATCAAATAAATGCAGTCTTGGTGAGCAGAAGAGATTTATTTTTCTTATAAAACATATTCCACATTTTATCTGCAAATCTAAAATTAATCTTAAAATGAAAAATATCAGTAGCTTTACTGTGAAATTACACGGCAATCATTGGCTCAAATCATCTGACAAATTCATACTGCGTATTTATAATTTATAATTTAAATTACAAATTAAACTACTGAAAAACAAATAAAAGTAAATAGATAAATTAGTAATTATTCTTCCTTTTTAAGTTTGTGTCTGCAAATATATGATATATATACACTGTCAGATATAAAAAAATATATAATAATAATTTGAATATACTTGTTTTAGATAAATTAATTCTTATTTTAAAAGGCCTGTCAGTATCAACATGGATACTCGATAGCTACTGCATTTAACACGCGTGCTGCACAGTGTGTTTGGTAACGTGTTATTTTGGCAGTGGTCAGTACCGTCCTGCAGGGGTTATAACGGTTCTCCTCTGTCTGTGCTCCAGACTGCTCCAGCTCCAGCGTTCTGTGCTCAGTCCAGACTCAGATGTTCCTGATGAGCTCCTGTACGGACGAGCCGGTTACCTCTACGCCCTGCTGTACCTCAACAAAGAGCTCGGGCCAGACACGGTGGACCAGACCACCATCACAAAGGTGATTCCCACGCTACTCATGATCACAGATGCTTTCTATTCATACAGAAACACTAAAAGACAACAGGCTGCAGAACTCATCTTCTTGAGTCTGCATGCGTCTCTAGAGAGTGTGTGTGTGTGTGTGTGTGTGTCTCTCGTGGGCTGCTTTACTGCACCTCACACATCACAGTCTCTGCATTGGCCAGTGTCCAGTTTCCCAGTGTATGTGGACAGACGAGAGCAGCGAGATGAAGGAGGGTCATGCACTTGTGTGGCATGTTTGCTTCAGTAGTTATGGAAGATTAAAGCTGTAGTTGACCTGAATCTGACGTGAGGGTGATTTCTGGTTCTCAAAGCTGCATCCCCCTGGGGGGAGTAATATGACAAAAAGCATTATGTAAAATGAACTGTGCAAATTAAATGTTAAAATTCTCTACTTAATAATTGACAAACTAAATAACAGCGACTGGCCAATCAGAACTCTGTACTGTAACAAACATACCCATGTATCAGTTTTTATATGCTTTTCTGAATATCAGCACATAAATATAATCATTTTATTCAACAGTGTAGAGCAATGCGGTGTTTAATTCCTCGGATGAGTCTGTTTTTGAACGAAACGTGAGCCAGTGATTCAACGGTCCATTCACTTGTTTCGTTTCTAGCAGAATCAGCCGTTTTGAACAAATCGTTTGATTTGAATGATTCAATAAATCAATTATTAAAACAGGGGGCATTTTTATTGTCATCTTTATACATGACTTTCCTAAAGCAGCCAAGGTGCCTGCAAAAACACATTCAGCTAAATAGTTTAATTAGCATTTTCCAAATTCCTGAATTTCAGGCTTCAGAATAAAAAATAAAAAAAACTTTTTGAATTCAATTAAAACTGTTTTTAGACAAATTTTGTAATCATTGTGTAAAATTAGCTTTGGGACCCCCCCACCCCCAAAGAAACTGACCACATCATCCCCCCTGAATTTTTTTTACGATTTGACCATAGATTATTATACTGAAATAGACTGTGGTGCTCTGACATCATGCAAAATGGTAAAAACAACATGACAGAATAGAATCATGATAAAATCGTGAATCGTGATATGATATTTTTTGCCATATCACCCACCCATATACTAAACTAACAGATGTGCTGCAGTGTGAGTTTGCAATAATCTACTTTATATGAAAGTGAAGTGAAAAAGTGAAAGTGACCTACAGTCAAGTATTGTGACCCATACTCAGAATTAGTGTTCTGCATTTAACCCATGCAAAGTGCACACACACAGCAGTGAACACACACACACACACACACACACCGTGAACACTAGGGGTTGCACCAACTAATCGACTTCAATGCTCTGCCATAAGCTTGACGTCGACAGTCGCCAGTCCTATAGAAGGCACAACAGAATAATACATTTTTGAAGGGCTTCCTCAATTTCGCATCGTTTCCAAACATTTAAAATAATAAATAAATGTATACTCCGAAAGGTCCTCAAGACGTGTGATTATATTACTGGATGCTGGAAATTGAATGGGAGAATGCACATTCTGAACAGTTTATTGTACAAGTAAGTTAATCGCTGTTCTAATCTAATGCGCTGCTGTATGTAACACACACACACACACATAGATTACAGACAGCAGCTCGTACATCACACACAGATCACTCCACACAGAATCATTCTGCGAAGAAATGTACTGTCAACGCTGTTCTGTGATTTCTCAATAAAATTGCTTAAAAACTGTAAAGTTCAAACATATATTTGTTAATAACTAAATCCCACAGTGTCACTACTAAAGAGACGCTGCCATGTAGAAATAATTCACACACGCAATCACTTATGCACTATCTCACTATGCATTCATATACAGGTGCTGGTCATCCCAAAATCCCAAACTCAGTATCTCAGAAAATTTGAATATTACTTAAGACTAATACAAAGAAAGGATTTTTGGAAATCTTTGCCAATTGAAAAGTATGAACATGTATAGTATGAGCATGTTCAGCACTCAATACTTAGCTGTGTCTCCTTTCCCCTGAATGACTGCAGCAATGCGGCGTGGCATGGAGTGGATCAGTCTGTGGCACTGCTCAGGTGTTATGAGAGACCAGGTGTCTCTGATAGTGGCCTTCAGCTCTTCTGCATTCTTGGGTCTGGCATATCACATCTTCCTCTTCACAATACCACACAGATTTTCTATGGGGTTAAGGTCAGGCGAATCTGCAGGCAGATTAAGAACAGGGATACCATGGTCCTTAAACCAAGTACTGGTAGCTTTGGAAGCTGTGGAAACTTTACACTGGAGCTCAAGCAACGTGGATTGTGTGCCTCTCCTCTCTTCCTCCAGACTCTGGGACCCTGACTTCCAAAGGAAATGTTAAATTTACTTTCATCAGAGAACATAACTGTGGACCACTCAGCAGCAGTCCAGTCCTTTCTGAAGCGAGACTCTTCTGACGCTGTCTGTTGTTCAAGAGTGTCTTGACACAAGGAATGTGAAGCTGAAACCCATGTCTTGCAGACGTCTGTGTGTAGTGGTTCTTGAAGCACTGGCTCCAGCTGCAGTCCACTCTTTGTGAATCTCCCCCACATTTCTGAATTGGTTTTGTTTCACAATCCTCTCCAGGGTGCGGTTATCTATATTGCTTGTACACTTTTCTCTACCACATCTTTTCCTTCCCTTCTCCTCTCTATTAATGTGCTTGGACACAGAGCTCTGTGAACAGCCAGCCTCTTTTGCAGTGACCTTTTGTCTCTTGTCCTCCTTGTGCAAGGTGTCACTGGTCGTCTTTTGGACAAGTGTCAGGTCAGCAGTCTTCCCCATGATTGTGTGTCCTACAGAACTAGACTGAGAGACCATTTAAAGGCTTTGCAGGTGTTTTGAGTTAATTAGCTGATTAGAGTGTTACACCAGGTGTCTTCAATATTGAACCTTTTCACAATATTCTAATTTTCTGAGAAACTGAGTTTGGGATTTCCCTTAGTTGTCAGTTATAATCATCACAATTAAAAGAAATAAACATTTGAAATATATCAGTCTGTGTGTAATGAAAGAATATAATATACAAGTTTCACTTTTTGAATGGAATTAGTGAAATAAATCAACTTTTTGATGATATTCTAATTATTTGACAAACACTTGTAAATGTAATCTTTACTTTCAAAAACCAGCTAATTGTTTTAAACAACTTTCTTGGGTTATCAACACCTTCATTAATCATGTGTGAGTAGAAGACCTTTCTGGCGTAATCAAGGCCCAGATGATTCTTCAGCTGTTTTATCATACATCAACTTACGGACAGTAAAACTAGATGTTTTGTATAAGCGCTCAATCTTCCTTCCCTCTACTTTGAGAGCACGCAATTCCTTAGTGTACCAAGGGGATGACCGAGTGAAAGAAACAACTCCTCCTTTTAAAGGTACCACAATATCAAGAATAGGAGATTGACACAATCAATCACAGGTAGCTCAGCAATCAGACCATGAAGCAATTCATCATGTCAGAGCCGTAGTATAAACTGAATCCAGTGTCTGGCTGTATTTATGCGTAGGGAAGTCAACATGCTGAGTCAAATTATAACAGTCCCATACACCCAGAATTGATGAGGACAATAAATAAGTATGAGAAGTACAGGAGCATTGCCATTAATTTTCACCAGGCACTCAAATGAAGATATAACAGGTGTGCTAATTACAGAGGCAGACTAATCAGAATAATGAAAAATTGCAAGACCGCCACCTTTACCAGTGAGGGGAGGTCTATCAAAGTATATCCAGGTGACAAAGCCAAATTAAGATTGTAACTTTCAAATAATTGATTGAAAGACCTTATCATAGTGACGTTTGAGAGTTAAAGTTCCCATAATATAATAGATCCAATCCTAGTGTAAACGAATCATAAACAATATTAGGGACCTATGATGGTGACAGAATACAGTCATAAGAATTTAATTTACCGTGTAAAACAGAATGTCTCAGAATTTGTCAAACTTTAAATGAAAATTGTGCTTTTTTGATTTTTAATATTTAATGAGACCTTTAAAACTGAATACACTGAATTTTCGAAATATAAAACCTATTTCTTAAGGCCCTAAAAATTATTGGTCACACTTTATTTTAGGGTCCAATTCTCACTATTAACTAACCATTAACTATGACTTTTGACTCAATTAACTCCTTATGTGCTGCTTATTAATAGTTTATAAGGTAGTTGTTAAGTTTAGGGTGTTGGATTATGGATGTCATGCATTATAAGTACTTTATAAGCACTAATAAACAGCCAATATGCTAATAATAGACATGCTAATAAGCAACTAGTTATTAGTGTGAATTGGACCCTATACTAAAGTGTTACCAAATTATTATTATGTTTTTGTAAAACATTTGATAAATTATTGTTGAATTGTATATTTTTTTAGGATTTAAATTAATTAGACATGCTGCACAAAAGAACAAATTAATTTGGGAAAAAATAGCACCGATTTCAGACGGACATTATTATTCACATTATTATATATTGACAAAGTTGTCAAAAGGATATTTAATATAAACCGTAGTAATAACTATATTTAAATTGATGGTTATATGTATTTAATCTTTATACATTTTTTTTTTTCGAATATATTACATGTACTATATGCCATCTTAATAAAGTATATTGAATCTATTACATTCCCTACATGCTGATATTAAGTACAGCATTACTAATGCTCATGTAATATTGCTTATATAACCTGCTGTCATTTGTTAACTTAGCACAACTTCATCAAACCGAATACATATTTTTGAAGTTGATTTTGTGAGTAATAACGGTCTTCATAGCCTGATGACACACACACAGTAATAGTGTTTCTGCTCTCAGTTGATTGCATCTGTTTGATCGTAACTTCAGATGCTTCTGCAGTCTTCATCTCTCTTGTGACGTGTCGCTGATCACGCTGGAGTACACACACTGTTGTAGCTTACACTTTATTAAACAGCTTCACAGAGAGAGAGATGCCGCCTCATCTTTGCTGACCGGAGGTCTTTCTTATCCCTGGGTGAATCTATAGCTTGTGCTGAATGCACATTGTCCAGTATTGTGGTCCATTGCCTGAAATAGCCTCAGCGACGTTAACTGCGAATGCAATAACTCAGAACCTGGTTTTGAATCTGTTTTTCATGGGCACTGCATGTGTGTCTCGCTCTGAACTGCAGAGAATGAGCTTCAGAAAACTGTGCGAGGCTTTTCATTTGTAAGGGATCAGGTCAGTTTAGCTCCAAGGGAATCATTTAAGATTTTAAAGGGCATTTGGACAGAATCACTGTTTTACGGCTGGTCATTGAGACGCAGTAGTGTTTCTCCTCGTGGTTTTGGAGGAGAAGAGTGCTACAAAGCAGCAAAAAGTGGCAAAAAGAGAAACCTAAAAAGCATAATTTGATGGTGTCCTGAGTATTTAATCTGGTTTGTTAGACTCACCCCAAATGCTGTCCTGACCAACTAGATATTGTCTTTGCTCATGGTGTTATACATTTCTCCTCTCAATTCATAAATCAGATGTTATCTTATCAGTCACATGGTCCGAATTGTTCTGCTCTTGCAGGGTATAATTTTGAACATAACTTCTATAATAACAAGAATATGATTCATTTTACAAAGTATTGATTCATAGAAACGTTTAAAGCATGCATTTTCAAACATACATACCCAACATGAGTGTAACCCTTTATACTACGGGGCCGTGGAATGCTTGATTCTGATTGGCTGACGAACGTTCTGAGGTGTGCGATTATCTTCTGGGAAACGCACGGTGAGTGTAGTTCCAGGCAGCTCTCCTGACCGCGTTACTGTTCATATCACTTCACATAGTTAACTGTAATAACAGTCACACAGTTTGCACAAAAGTGTTGTCAGCGCTGCCCTAATGATTTTATCAGTTAGCCTTTATAGTGTAGCAACTTAAAGAATACACATGACATTTCTCACTATCGAGTTAATAACAGCGCTGTTTAGAGACGCACAGAGCTAAGCCCTCATGTTGTTATTTTGTCTGTTTAACACAAGAGAATTGAAGAATCCATGCATGACACATTGTTATAGTCCAGATGTGAGATTTACAGTATTCTAGACAGTTCTGTTAGGTTTCTGTGGCATTGCTGCAGTGCAGTCATTTGCTGATCAGTTCTTCAACCTTTGCTGAACCGCTGTGAATAAACCTGCTGATTACTGGAAAGTGACCGACACTTTGATCTAATCCCAGTGCGCTCTCTCTTGCTCTAAGGTGGTGACAGCTATTCTGGAGTCGGGAAAGAACTTGTCTAAAGAGGAGAAGAAGGCGGAGCGCTGCCCGCTGCTGTACGAGTGGCACAAGAAACCGTATGTGGGAGCAGCTCACGGTCTGGCAGGCATCTACTACATGCTCCTGCAGGTGAGACTCACATCGCTTTAGTGTTTGCAAACACACTGTTTGACATGAGCTCATCACATGACACTGAGCTGCTGGGGGTCGTGTGTCTTCACAAAAGTAGTAAAAGAATCATTAATGGAAGCATTCAATAATCAGAACTAGAATAATTGAATTAGGCCTGTTGTATCTGGAAGTGATGTTATAATTACATCTAATTATGTAATGCCATGTGCAATTTATGCAAAATGTCAATAACAACGACCTGAGCTGAAGTCAAACTGGTATCTCGGAGTCTGAGTTAATTTTTTTGTATTAATTCATTTTTTATAGATAATGTGCAACAAATGAAAGCGAAACCAGGTTCAAGAAAAATTTGATTCAAGCAATAGTTCACCAAAAAAATGAAAATTTTGTTAATTCAAGCTCTCCGAGATGCAGATGAGTTTGTTTCTTGAAGTGTAGCATTGCATCAGTGTCTCATCAATGGATGCTCTGCAGTGAATGGGTGCCGTCAGAATGAGAGTCTGATAAAAACATCACAATAATCCACAGCACTCCAGTCCATCAGTGAACATCTGGAGAAGACAAAACCTGAAACACATCCAGCATTAAGATGATTTTAACTCAAACACATAGAGTCTATAATCCAGAATAACACTTCCTCCAGTGAAAAGCAAGATTTTTGCAAGTTTTGGCACAAGGAAGGGCTTGAACCAAACACACTTAAACACTCAGGGTTCACACCAGCTCAAAAGCAGTGTTGCCTTTTTGTTTGAACGCTTTGTTCCATTAATTTCTTGTCTTTAGGATAGCTGATTGTGCAGCTGTAAAACACAGTGCGCAGAAAACATGTGTTTCTTTATTTTCCCCCAGCCACCTCGGTTTTGCATTAGGGAGCATTTTCTGTCACATACAACACTTTTCCAATTATTTGATGGATGCAACATTAAATAATCTATTCAAGCATAACTGACTGCAGGAGGCACTGAAAAACAGCATTTTTTCCTTCTTCCAAAATAGCTGCTGACTCTTGTACTCTTTCTTACATTAGCTAAAGTTAACAGCAGTCGGCTCTAAGATTGATTAGAGGTCCGCAGAGGTGATGAATAATTTATCCTGAACTTTAAGATGTTGATCTGTAAACAGGATTTGTTGGACGTCTGCCCGGACGGACTATGGCACGCATTTAGCCCAGATTTGAGGGACGCACAAATGCATCGTTCACATTTTAAGAAGCTGATTTTAATGCAGACACAGCACCCTTCTGTGAGACCGATAACAACGCTTAACTGAAGTAAATTAAGTTTTAATATCGAACCCTTTAGTGAAGTCTTAATCACATCAGTGTTTATAGATGCAGATCTGTAATCAAATTGTTGCTCCAAGTAAAGAGTCAAGCAGAGACACACTACTGTTCACATGTTAGTTCAGAGACGGGTTATAATGATCAAAAGTGAGAGTAAATGCATTTATAATATTTCTATTTCAAATAAATGCTGTTCTTTTGAACTCTATGAGACAATGCTGCGAAGGTGGAAAAAAAACTGAATTTAACAAGCTGTCTGATAAGAGGTCCAAAGCGTACTTTAGAATCAATACTATTCTGTGTAATGGGTAAATAATTTACTGTAACTCTGTCAGTATGACTGGAGATGTCATGTTGGGAGGAGATTTAGGGACTTCTAACACGATTTCTGTGATTTCTGTCTGCATTCAGTAATGAGAAGTTTTCAGCCATCCACGCATTGAGGTCGTGTAGACAGGAAGTGATCGTAGGAGGAGGAAAACAGAATTTGGCTGGAGAGTTGGATAAATTTGTCTACAATCAGCATAGATATGGGAGTTCAGACCATGAACCTGAATGATGTGACCAAGAGGAAGCAAGATTAGAAATAAAAGTTGACCAAGAATGTATCCTTGAGGTACACCACGGAAAATGGTGACACAATGATATATAATAATTTGATTTATTCAACCCTAAAAAGGGCAAACTCATAAAGAGACATCAGCAAATTAATTAAAATCTTATTGGGAGTCAAATATTACAATTTCATGATTTTATTTTTTTCTAAACTTGCCTCTTCTATTTGATTTTAATGTTTTTATTTCACATACATTGCCACTTTGAGGCTATAAATTCACTGGAAACCGAACACTTGTTTATCAGAGCTTGTTACAGTATGGTTGTAATTCCCGAACGCTTCGGAGTACAGAGCTAACGTTGGTCTCTTTTTAAAGAAGACACATAGCAGATTATTGCTGGAGTGAAAGCATAAAAAAGTAAGTATAAAAATGTAATAAAAGTTAGTTTACAGTAAAGATAATTGTTTTTACTTTATATAATATAAATATTTTATTAAATATGTTGCACTCTAAAATTGCTATAAAATCAAGGTCATATTTCTAACCGATTTATGTGCCAAATTTGAAGTTGATTTCACAAAAATTCTTGTGAGATTTTCTTTGGACGCTATACCAAAAATAACCACTGGGTTACACCCAAACTGTTTTCTGTTACAAATCAATCATGTTCTGTACCAACATGACTTCTATTAAAAAACAGTCACCAAATATGGAACTGTGTGACAATATGACTGTCAGACCTGTTCAACAATATGTGTTTTGTCAAGATTACAAAGAAATAAAAAATAAACACAAGCCAAAAGTCAAACTGTATGTTTAATATCTTGATTTACGTATACCCCTAAAAAGGCCGACGTATCCCCTAAGATACAAACATTTAGAGACCAATTACAAAAAACATAAGCATTTTTTAATTTATAAAATGTCAATGTAAACCTAATAAGCAAATATTGATTGAGCAAAAGCTTTTTGAACTGGTAAGTCCCCTCCAAAGTGTGTAAATATGTGAACTAGATCCACCTTTACCCCACGACATGTGGCCATGCAGTTTAAAATGCTTTCTGTGAGCTAGACAAAGAATGAAAAAACAAGTCACCTCATCTAAATATTCACAACAATGTTTCTGTTCCAAGATGAAACCATGAAATGAGAGCTACGCTTTCACTGCTTCTCCCCACAGCTTCTCAAATGTTCATATCCCTCAGGGTATGTCGCCCCTTTTAGGGTTAAATTAGTACTTAATCTTGATGTTTAATGAAGTTTTCCCATTTCATCATCTATTGCTATCATCTCATGGTCACTTAAGAGGACTCTCATGGTCACTTATGGTCAGTAAATATTTAAATACACAAATAGTTTAATTACCATTAAATGAAATCTTTAGTAAATCGTAAAATCCAATGTCCATTTTTTTTTTACTGTACATTACAATGTTGTAAAGCCTAAATTCACTTAGCTTTTAAAATAATTCAGGTTAGCCTTAAATCTTTTATTTTAAATAGTAATAGCATATAGAATAGAAAAGTAATAAATGGTATAGAATTATAAAATCATACATTTGTTGGTTAGTGTTCATAGCATGACCATAATATTCAGCTTGCTGACATTGTTCAGGATTTTAATATTGGTGCATCTTTATTCTCTTTCCGTGAGTGACATCTACTTGGCTGCAGAAGATGTTTGGTCTAAATTATGGCTCCTCTGAGTGAAATAAAGCTCCTATGTAAGCTACATCTTTATGGACCGTTCCCAGGCTACACAGTGAAAAGCGAAGGCGAAAAGCACTAGAATGCCTCATTTCTCATCCCGTGCACTAACAGAGACGCTTTCTGAATGACCGCTGGCTGTTTAGAATCAAAGGCTAAGCTTAGCAGATTGAACAGCTAGCATTAACTGATTAGCGGAATGCTAAGCTAGTAGATGGACAGTATAATGGAACATCAGACAGACAGTATGATGTGTAACACTAGTATAAGCGCAGTGTCAGGGCTGTGTTGATTCTGATTGGATCAGCTGTGAGGTGTGCTGCAGCTGATTGGGTGTGGCCTGCTACTGGTTGGCACGGCAACTTGAGCGTGCGTCATGGTGACACAGATGGAGGTGGTCCAGTGGCTGGTGTTACACTGCAGCAGGTCAGTATCTGTGTCAGGTCCAGCTGTGCTTCCAGTGTTAGAGCATCTGTGTCTTTAATAACTCAGACAGCAGCAGCTCTTGGAGCGCTACGCTCTTTAACTGCCAAGAGTGGACACCAGCAATGAGAAATATGAGATAAATATTGATGTGTGTGGGTCTTGACAGAACCGAACCACTGCAGGCTTGATGCTGCTGTGCTGAACGCTCCTGATATCACTTCATTCTTCACAAATCTGGGCCATTACAACACACATGCAACATCTGTGCCATAGAACAAAACAATCCTAGATAAAAACAGAAGAACACAAGTTCCTGCAAATGCATATTCATATTGCTTTCATATGGTTTAACATAAGTTATTAATTCATAAATCTTATTATGCTTTTGAGAAGTCACTCCACATGACATAAAAAGGTCAGATTATTTGATATTTTTATATTTTTAGATGTCAATTGTACCTTTCTTATTATGGTAAAACATTTTCAAATGTAACACAACTGCTTGCTTTTTCTTTCTAAGAAATAATAATAATAATAATAATAATAATAATTATAATAATAATAATAATAATAATAATAATAAAGTCTTGAGCAAAGTTTCTTGAAGTAATAACATTTTCAATCTTTTAATGCAGCATTTTTCTTATATGATATCAGGAGAGCTTCACTTGGATAGTTTTGACGTTATGACAAAAATAAATAAATAAAAGAAATGTAATTCAGAAAAGTAGGCTATTCATACTGTTTGTATTTAATATATAAAATTCTTGAATCTAGAAAAAAGTTTTTTTTAGCATGTTTTAAACAAAATATTGAGTGTAACTCTGTTTGTCTTCACAGCCGAGTGCTAAAGTCAGTCAGGACAGTCTGAGTGAGCTGCTGCGGCCCAGTGTGGATTACGTGCGGCACAAGAAGTTTCGCTCGGGTAATTACCCATCATCCCTCAGCAACGAGACGGACAGACTGGTGCACTGGTGCCACGGAGCTCCTGGAGTGATACATATGCTCATCATGGCTCACGGAGTGAGTCACACACACACACACACACACACACACACACACACACACACACACACCGTCATCATCTCAGTACACATGCAAGAGTATACTCAAAGTTTACATTCATTTATATAGAAATTTATGAAGCATGATCACACCACATCAAGATTTACAGCAGATATTGCACTCTGGGCTCTGTTTCTCATAAACACAATATCCTGTTATGTTCCTTTATGATGTGAATAAAACAAACAAAAGCATCTCGTTCTCTCAGTGTAGAGACGGATATCTGTCACTGAAGACTTGCTCTAAAGGTCATGTGTGAGGTTATTTCTTCATACAGAAGCCCGCACTGACATCTAGTGCTCACTCACATTATTAAACATCATAACCTTATTTATCAGGCGTCTTGGTGATGATGAAAAATGTCACACACAAAAGTTGGACTTGTTTGTTCACACATTTAAATGTGTAGTCAGATAGAATCAGAAGAAAGAGTTTTATTGTGTGAAAGAGTACTTTTTCTCTCTCGTTTTGTCTCCGTCTGTCTTCATCTCTGTTTTGTGCGTCGCCTGAGAACTGAAAGGGAAAATTGAGCATGTGTTATATTTGGAAAGTGAATTTTTCCTCCAGCAACTTTTACACCAGAGCTCTGACAAATGAAGACGGACGGCAGGAGCTGCTTTTACACACACACACACACACACACACTCACACAATCTCTCTCACACACATGCATACACACTCATACATGCTCTCACACACACATACCCACACACACACACACACACACACACACACATGCACACACTCATGCTCTCTCACACACACAAAAGGGTTATGACAGTAAATATACAGAGCAGGGCACAGTCTGCAATTATTGCATTTGACTTTAATGATGTAATTACTATAATTAAAGCTTAATAAGTCTGATTTGTCATTGATTCTGAGAGGAAATCAAATGAGTCTGCAACTGTAGGAGCTCATTGTGTGTGTGTGTGTGTGTGCGTGTGTGTGTGTGTGTGTGTGCGTGCGTTTGTGTGACTGTGTGTGTGTGTGACTGTGTGTGTGTGTGTGTGTGTGTGCGTGCGTTTGTGTGACTGTGTGTGTGTGTGACTGTGTGTGTGTGTGTGTGTGTGTGTGTGTGTGTGTGTGTGTGCGTGCGTTTGTGTGACTGTGTGTGTGTGTGACTGTGTGTGTGTGTGACTGTGTGTGTGTGTGTGTGTGTGTGTGTGTGTGTGTGTGTGTGTGTGTGCGTGCGTTTGTGTGACTGTGTGTGTGTGTGACTGTGTGCGCGCGCTGCAGGTCTTCAAGGAGGAGAAGTACCTGCGAGACGCAGCTGAGTGTGGAGAGGTGATCTGGCAGAGAGGTTTACTGAGGAAGGGTTATGGACTCTGTCACGGCACGGCGGGGAACGGATACGCCTTCCTCTCGCTCTACCACGCCACACAAGACAAGAAGTACCTGTACCGGGCCTGCAAGGTACAGCAGCACACACACACACACATACACACACACACACACTCCCTCACCGCTCTGAAGCATGTTCAGGTGACTGTGTGTGGTTAGTGAAGCGGTCATCATCTCTGAACACACACACGCTGCTCACAGCCAATGAGGCGTGTTATTAAACCTGACATCATGGAAACAGAGCAGGTCACCTGACCACGGCTCTGTGTGAGTCTATATATGACGTCTGGTCCAGGGCTGGTTAGCAGTTTCATCTCTGTATAATACTGATATCTGTGTTTTTTGTTATTTTCTTGATTTCAGTTGTAAGAGTCAAATTTCTTGAGTCACATTCTGATTCATTATTTGAATCAATCTGATGATTAATGAAATGTAGAGTTTGGTGACCAGTTCTTCACTTTGTGCAGCAGCTGAGTGAAAAGGAGAAAGTGAAGTAAACATTGCTCCATCAGAACAGTTGATTCATGTTCATCACTTGTCTTGTCTTTTTCTCTTGAGATTATGAGGAATTGGACATGCTTTATGGATTTGCACGGTCAAGCTTGTAATTCGTGTTCCAGATGATGGTTTTCTGTTTTGATCTGGTTCTAGTTTGCTGAATGGTGTCTAGACTATGGGACCCACGGCTGCCGTATTCCTGACCGCCCGTATTCCCTCTTTGAAGGTAAAAAGAAGGTGGTTTCCAGCCAGTTCTCATCATTAAAGCTCTCTGCCCCTTTCTACATTACACATGATCTCATTCTCTGTGTGGAAATACTGATCACTGTGGTTTTTAATTTCATGTAGCTTATTAAAACTGTTTATATTGTATACTATATAAACAATAGTGTGTGTGTGTATATATCTAATCCTTTATATACAATATATAAACCTTTAAACGTTTGGGGTTGCACCAAAGCTGCATTTATTTGATCAAACTACAGTAAAACAGTGTAATATTACTCCAGTGTGAATCATCTGTGTTCTGTGTGAATCTGTGTTAAAGTGTAATGTATTTCTGTGATGCTCCGCTGTATTTTCAGCATCATTCCTCCAGTCTTCAGTGTCACATGATCTTCAGAAATCAGAATAATATGATGATTTACTGCTCAAGAAACATTTCTGATTATTATCAGTGTTGAACACAGTTGTGCTGCTCGATATTTCTGTGGAAACTGTGATAGATTTTATTTTTCAGGATTCACAGATGAACAGAAAGTTCAGAAGAACAGCGTTTATCTGAAATAGAAATCTACTGTAACATTATAACTGTCTTTACTGACACTTTTGATCAATTGAATGCATTCTTGCTGAAAATAAATCTTAAATTAAATTAAATTAAATGTATGCTTTTAGCAGATGCTTTTATCCAAAGATACTTACAGTGCATTCAGGCTATCAATTTTACCTATCATGTGTTCCCAGAGGATCGAACCCCTCATTATTCCCTGATTCCTCTCTCTCAGTATAATATCTCCTCTGTGCTCAGTCCAGATGCACCGACAGCATCACGCTCAGCATCTGCAGCGATCTATCTGTGCTGTTGTCATGGCAACCCACTTCCTGCACTCAGATGCTCATTAAAAGTCAGGCTCTGATTGGTCGCTCGAGTTCCCGCCGCTTTCTCTGTAGTTAGAGGTCAGAGATGGTCCTGCATTAACCCTCCGCAGACCAACATGACCTCACAAACAAACTGCTTGTGGATTTGAAATATTTAGTTCAAAAATAAGAATAATTGTGCTCACCTTCAGGCCAACCACAGTGTAGATGAGTGTGTTTCTTCATCAGGTTTGTAGAAATGTAGCACTGCATCAGTGTCTCATCAGTGGATGCTCTGCAGTGAATGGGTGCCGTCAGAATGAGAGTCTGATAAAAACATCCCAATAATCCACAGCACTCCAGTCCATCAGTGAACATCTGGAGAAGACAAAACCTGAAACACATCCAGCATTAAGACTACTCAAGATTACTTGTGGATTATTGTGATGTTTTTATCAGACTCTCATTCTGACGGCACCCATTCACTGCAGAGCATCCATTGATGAGACACTGATGCAGTGCTACATTTCTACAAACCTGATGAAGAAACAAACTCATCTGCATCTGGGATGACCCGAAGGCGAGTACAATCTCATTTCTGGCTCAACTATTCCTTTAAGCACATGAGATCTGATGATATTGTGAGAAGATGTAAATCATCTCTAACAGACTGTTGTTGTGTCGTTGCTGTAGGTATGGCAGGAGCCATCCATTATCTCTCAGATGTGGTCCAGCCGGACGGCTCTCGTTTCCCTGCTTTTGAACTTTGACTTGTGCGTTTGGAAGCATAGACTGTTACTCTTTTTAGGAGCTTGACATGCTTTTACATGCTGGTGCAGTTACATCGCTCTGGACCGACCCTTTAAAATGAAGAAGACCATTTCTTCCTCCTCATGGACACAAAAAACCCAACCTTCAGCCTATAATTTGAAAGAATGCCGCCTTGAGTTCGGTCGTCGTAGCTTGTAGTCTTTATCAGTATGCGGCTGTTTTCTTTTGTATAATATTTAATGCTAAAGTATTATTTTGTTCTGGTCATCTTCCAGCACCGCAGTGTTTCTTGCATCTGCATGCTTGTTGGTTATCAGCAGTGCCTCGAAGCGATGTCTGTCGCGCACTGGAGCGTTTGTCTGTGTGTTCTTTGTCTTTGCATGAGGATGGCAGCACGTGCTCATGTCAGAATGTGTCAGTGTCTCTGTAGGTAAATGTATCCAGCTTCCTCATGCTGTGGTTGTCAAGTCTGTACTGTGCGTATGTCAGTGTTTCGTTCCAGTCGCCGTTGATTAAATGTCTTGATGAAAGAAAGAATCCATTATACCTGAATGAAAGATCTGGTAAATATTGTTTCCTCAGGCAAAATGTGTAATGAATGTCACAATAAACTGGTGTTTTTCTGAACTGCTCTCATTCACCTGATGTACGAGTCTTCTCAGATCTGCAAAGAAACGACAGCATTTGAAATGAAAGCGAGGTTGTGCTGTAAAAAGTGTGTCAGATTGCAGTAATCCGCTGGACTTCACTGTCTAACACTCAGAACTGCCCTGACAACACTGGTTTCTCTGTTTTAATCTTTCCCAAGATCTGCTATTAGTCTGTTTTCTGTCGATGTGTGAATAAAACACTAATCATAGTGCCTGCCATACAGTAATCACAATAAACTTTGTGCTTTGTTACTTTTGATATAAAACTTTCAAATTCTGTCTGATTTATCTCAAAATACAAACAATAAATGTGGTTTTGCCACACTTTAATGTGTCCTGACAGATCACTGTAGCCTTAAACAATAGATATGCAGATGGCATTAAGTACAGCTGAGCCTAAAAATAATATAACAAAGTCAAAAAATATGGCATGAATGTCATGATATTTTCTGACACCGCTCTGTTTGTTACTCAACATACACATGGACTGGGCTTGCACTGCAATCAACCAGAATCTGGCCAACATGTGATAATGGAGTGTTATACACATGGAAAGAAAGGAATTAAAATACGTTTTTAACTATCGAAAATACACTTTATTTTACTTTCTTTTTTTTTTCTTCTGCACCACACAAAAAGTGTTAAATGTACTTTCATAAAGTGTGTCATGTGACACCATGTCACCATGTTTAATGCAGTAGGGATGGGTGATACAGACTTATTAAATATGATATCAGTAATATATCTGCTGGCTGTGGTACGCATGTTCACGCGAGAGAGCGGATGACGCAGGCGCAGCGTGAGCTCCGATGAGAATATGCTAGTCTCGCGAGAGCCACGTTTTGTTCAAAGCAAAGGAAAACCAGTCTCCTATTAGATTCTATCGAAATCCTCCCACATTTTTCTTAACAAATCCTCAAATGTGCTTCTGATTCATGACCGGAGTTTTGTTTTGCTTCCTCCGCTGCACTTCAGTTCGTCCTTCAGTACGTCATCGGCTGGACGTCTCTCTCGTAAACACGTGTACTACAGTTAGCGGAAGCTAGATATTATGGTTTATAAAGTAAATATGGATATTTTTCTCACACAAATGCGTAAGAGTAAGAGCCTTTTATGATGATGGATGTACTTTTTTGAACTTCAAAATCTCAACAGCCATTTGCTGCCATTATAAAGCTTGGAAGAGCTCATGTTTTATATAACTCCGACTGGATTCTTCTGAAAGAAGGAAGTAATACACACCTAGGATGGCTTGAGGGCAAGTAAATCACGGGCTAATTTACATTTTTGGCTGAACTGTGCCTTTAATGAAGAGAGAAAGCAATGAAAAATGTGCATTGTGTAAAGGTTATGTCTGTCTATTTCTTGACCTTATTCTGTGTGAAATAAGCCTGCAGTAATGTGAGACGAGGTGTAATTGTGTTCAGTGTTGAGTGGGTGAAGAGACGGACCTCAGTGAGTTCAGCTTCATGATGAACGCTCGCTCTCTCAGATTGCTTGAGTTTATAACTATTCAGACACATTATTCAAGTGTGAACAAACACATCTCATATATAACATGTATATCCATCCAGTACATCCATCTTTATAAAACCATATTGGGTCAACTAAGGTTAATTGGGACATCTATTTCCCCAGTCTTCTCCGTGGCAGAAAGGGTCCCACTTTACCTGAATTCACCCCTAGTGTGTGTTTATATATATATAACAAAGTATTTGTTACATTCCCTTTTCCCAGTAGGGATTCAAAAATATATTTAGAATTATAATCTATGAACCAAATTTGAAAAATAAGGAAAGAAACCAACAAAAAAGCTTATGAAAACCAGAAAGACAGGCATTAAACTACTCATCCTGTGAAGCATTGAATGTGAATGTGAAGACTCTTTGTAATTCTGTCAAATCAACCGATTAAAACATTTAAATTCAAATCAAACTTCCCCGGCTCAAATGTTTGGTTTAGTCAATAATAATTAATAAGGAAGATAAACACTATATTTAATGTCATAGATGAATATTTACTGAGTAATCCACTATTTTATAGAGAGAGGACAAAGTGACTTGATTTTCACTTGAGATTCAGAGCCAAATTACAGGGTTTAAAATGACTTCAGGAAGACGGCAGCATGCTATTACTGTGATGTTCTTAATGTCACACAGAAATGGGTAGCTCTAGAAAACCGTGATGACTTTAGCAATCTTTGTCACCTTATAGCTCAGTGGTGATGATCATTCAAAAACAGGGAAAGAGCACTTTTCAAGTTTTTCTTCAGAGTTTAAATACCTATAACTCAAGATTTAAAGATATCTTAATGCCTTTTTAGATAGAGGGTTTTAAATGGTTAGTTCACCCAAACATGAAAATAAGCTGGTGAGTAAAGTTACCCTTTAAACTTACCCTTTTTTGTAAGTTCCTAATGTTGTTTTGGGAGACTACTACTATAGGTTTACATGCATGCAAGGTCAAAAAACCCTTTTAGTTTTCTCAAAAGCCAGAGCCAGAGATTGTTTCTCTAAACCCCGCCTTTCCGTGAGCCTGCTCTGCTCTGATTGGTCAGATGGCCCAGTCTTTTGTGATTGGTCTGCTGTGATACACCCATTGCCAGTTCCATATATGGAACGCTGTATAGAAATTATAAACATCTATTATTGATCATAATTACCCGTTGTGATTCAGTGGAGCCAGCTGGTCCAACTAAAGCGAGGACTGATTCGTCTTTCAAGAGCAAGTGTTTGTTGATCTCCCTGAGATTAGAGAAGCAGTGTTTAAAAAGATTGGGGTTGTACAGCTGTGGTGCAGTGGAAAAACATGATTTCAACCACTGATTCTGTGTTGCCTCATCTTTTGGAAGTGAAAATAAAAGGAATTTACTCTCACAGCGTAGAGCACGCGTCTTCTAGACGTGATGATAACCACACCAACAAGCTGCAGAGTTTGTGGGCGGGGTCAAGCTGTTCGAACAAAGGCGGGAATTATGCAAATGTGTCACTGCTACTAATGACTCGTTCAGACAGAGTCGACTCTTTACTTTAGGAGACAGTTACTTTATTTATCTGCACTATTGGCTTTATATCTCATCATTTACCAACACAGTCTCACTCTCTACTCGTCAAATGTCTGACGCATGGTCAAGTGATCTGGCGTCACTTTTTTGACGCACTGGGTATACCTTTGGCGTTATTTTTCAACGTGCAGGTTAGTCCAATAGACTTCTATAGAACTCAGCAGCGTTTAAATTTGACGTCTTGGTTCAGCACACCGCAACTACACTGAATAAATAAAAATAAATAATAGGCTACAAAAAAAATTATATATGACAGAGATCGTTTTTATCTGGCCCTCCAACTTGTTTTTAAGGGTTTAAATATTCTCGCAATCTGATATCAAAGTGATCTCTGTGCCAAAGCTTAGCGCGTTCATCAGTGGTGAGTTTAACAACACTCAACTGCAGGTAAAACAGCACTCAGCGGTGAGTTTGACCAAAGCAACACTCAACTGCAGGGAAAACGGCATAAAAAGGGGAGTTTAACAACGCTCCAAGGCGCGTGCAAGTAAGCAGTTTAACCGTTTTCTTACACACCATTCTCGCTTATCGCTTATTCATAGTTCATCATCTCTATGAAATCACGTTCAAGAAGTCTCATTCAGCACACATCGCGATACTTGCCATCAGTTTCCATGTGCCACAGGGTCGGTGAGTAGATATAATTACGCTCTTTTAATGCCTGTTATAAAATGTATTCTGTCTTTATTAATCAGATTAGCGCCATATTGTTTACTCGCTGTATATCAGTCATCCGCGGCTGTCTTTGAGTTTCATTGCGTTTAACTAAGTGAACACACCTGCTAACTAGTGTGATTAAACCCTGTCGGTCACGTGACGTGCCATAGACTTTCAATATATTCATTTCATGTCAAAGATGTAAATTTGTAGTAAAATCATGGTAACCACGACACGTACAATAGCAACAAATTAAATTTGAAGTTAAAACCCAGGAACGGGACATTTACCATGTTTTTGCCACAGTAACTGTAGTTCTACTATGGTATATTAATAACCAATACAACAATACAATAATCATCAAACTAACTTTGGTTGTACAACTGTAATGGTCGTTTTTGATGTGCTTTTATATTACAGATATCACACATTTACTGTATCATGCTTTTGATACCTTTTTATGTAAATCCCAAAAAAGTAAATAAATAAAAGGAAACATTTTTCCCTTCCTGCAGTTCATTCATATCAGTTTATATTTTAAATATTTTGCTCACAAAACATTATTAAAATTCTGTTTATAATTCTATTTTATTCTACCCCTCCCCCTTTCTTATTTTTATTATTATGTATTTTTTTTTTAGCTGAAAAGATGTAAAGGAAGCAGTCATCCCTGTGGTGTTTGTGGAGAGGTTTTCCTTCAGAAATGGAGAAGACTGAAAGCTGCGGAGGCAGACATTTGCAGCAGTAAGTCTGTGTTGGTTTTACCTTTTTATCAAACTGCTGTTATAAATTGCACAGCATTTGTTGTTTCTTAAACTTTTGCACTGTCCAAATACCCACACTTGCCATCTTTGCACTTGACCAATCGATTATTTATTTGACGTATTTCCTATGTTTAGGCCAAGTGTTCGAGTGAGCATGGTGACCACAAGTGTGTGTCGAACTTTTCATGACCTGATGACAGTGGTTCCCGTTCCTGATCCTGGAGAACCCCAGCACTGCACGGTTTTGGCGTCTCTCTTATCTCACAAACACACTTTTGAGGTCTTGGAGTCTTCACTGATGAGCTGATGAGTTGAATCAGGTGTGTTTGATCAGGGAGACATCTTAAATGTGCAGTGTTGGGCTTCTCCAGGACCAGGATTGGGAGCCACTGCCTTATGGGACACACTTAAGTGTTTACAGAGATTTTTAGTTTGATCATTCAACTTTGCATTTTAAAATAAATTAATTGAAAAATTATTTTCAATATCTAATTATTATTATTATTATTATTATTATTATTATTAATATTTTACATACATTGTAAAGGTTTCCGTGACCCCTTGTGAGATCTCGACAAAAGGTCTCACAATTTATTCCAAAAATTGATGCATGACGGGATACACTAAGCCTGGTATAGAGCTCCGG
Organism: Carassius gibelio; assembly: GCF_023724105.1. NCBI lineage: Eukaryota > Metazoa > Chordata > Actinopteri > Cypriniformes > Cyprinidae > Carassius > Carassius gibelio. Next base: position 14,431,292 of record NC_068394.1, read on the forward strand.
AGCGGTATTGGAGATAATGTGGGTTTAGTGTTCATTAAGGGCACTGCGCTTTGGCATTATTAAGACTTGCGCACTACTGATAACAGTCCTGTTAGCTTGCAATATTTTTTTTTTATATATATATGAATATAGCTGTATAATTACACACACACATACGCACAGTAATGTATAAGATGCATGTAATGTAGTAATATTTTTCTTTCTTTCTGTCTTACAGGATTGTTTGCAGATAATGCTGTTCAAGCTCAACAGCTCTTTTAAGAGCCAACCCTCACAAACCTTCCTAAAAACTAAAAGAGCTGTTACTGAGTCTCAGCGAATCTTGCCATGATCAGCTCTTCCCAGGTACATTTGTTTAAAATATTTTTGAATCAACATTTACTCATCAAATGCTCTGGTCTGAATCTTATTTTAAATTAACTTAATTATATGTTTAATGAGCAATGTTAATTGCACACAGAGTAAGATTATCTTGTTTTTCAGAAGAGAAGGAAGACCAAGGAAATGATTTGCTCATGAGGAATGAAGACGGCCATCTTGAGCCCAAACAAAGACAGAAGTCCTCTGGTATGTGTGTGTTGAAGCAATGCTGTGCTATGCTGTGTTATGTGTTACAGCACTTTATGATTTTATCTCACAGGACTGTTCATCTCAGCCGTAATTTATTCTTTCTATGTTTTTATTCTTAATAAAAAAAAAAATTATATACAGCTATTACAATTAAATCATGTAGGCAAAGTGTGACTGGAATATTTTTAAACTTTAAGTAAAAAAAAAAAAACACCAACTGTTTGTCTTAAATAAAAGAATACAAGTTTTATGTAAGTGGTTTACATTATTTCATTGTTTCATAAATGTTGTATTATAAATTGTGGATTGATAGTTGATTGGTTTGAAGCCAGGCCTTACACTAAAACACATTTGTGAGAGAAGTCAGGAACTTTGAAGATAAATTAGAGAGGGAAAAAAGACACATTTACTGCAACAATAGATGAATTATAGAGGCAAAAAATTCTGTCACATGCTAAGGGGTGTCTCATGAGCAAGTCCTTTGCCTTAATTCTTGCAGAATGAAATTTTTATTGCAGTATTTTAATTTGTACAGATGATCTCATCAGCCAAATGGGGGGTTTTGACCAAGTGATGCTCTTGAAAGGACTGAAAGAAGAGGATGTGGTAAATTGTCTTCAGAGAAAAACCTTCTCAAAAGGTCTCAAAACAGCTTGAAGAATGGTAAGTGTACAGTACTACAAGGGTCATAGTTGCTCACCCTGCTAAAATCACACAGAACATAAGCTGAGCTCTCTGTCAATTAAACAACTTCATCTGGATTGTTTGTTTCACTTTGACCAGGTCTGGGATCTTAGGACTGAGAGATCCTCTGGCTGAGAGAAGCTACACCACATCAGTGCTGGATATCAACCGCAAACAGTTTCCAGACACGAGAGAAGAAGATCACGATGGGGAGATGAAACCAGTTTAGATGTGATGATGGGAATCATTATTTTCTGGAACAGTATCACATGTCTTATATGCATCACATGATCTGTATCACAGTTGACTGGATGGATTATTTTTACTTTTAAGGACATTTCATCACTCATCTGTGTGAACTGATTAATTTATGATATTAATGAATTTTTGATCCTTTATTATTTTCCTTGAATTGTGTTTGTCTTGAAGCTACTTTATCAACTTCATAGTCTATGCTTCAATAAAATTAATATGGTGAATATTGTGTGTTGAAAATTCTTGGTAAATTCATAATTTTACTAGATACTGTAGGCTACTATGGGTTTATTCTACACTTGAAAAACTACATATTAATTACCAGGATTATTTTTTGCTTAAACATTAATGACATCTGGAACAACAATACACCAGAAAGTTATTATTGTATATATTTAATCACAAATATGCCTATATATCTATATAAAGGGATTTACTAGATGAATTATTTTGAAAAGCCATTTACTTTATAGTTACAAACACTTGAGGGATAACTGAGAATGTAGCAGGAATGATCAACATGGATCTTGTACTGCATTAAATCCAAGAGCATGCACATTACTGATGTTCAGCATCTGAGGACCCAGATAAGGGGATGAGGAGGACATTTTTACACTGATTGTTGCTAATTAGTTAATATATATAGTATTCTGAGTACTCCATGAATTATTCCTTGTGGAATAGTGAAGTATCACAATGTGTATAAATTGTCCTTGATTACTGCTTAAGAGTGGGGAATAGATAATGGCATGTTGTTGCAGGTTTATCCATTATATTTATTACTGTTAACTTCAAAAATAAAATAAATAATCTATAATTTTTATTATTAAATCATTTCTTTCTAATTTTGCCATGTTTCATCAGATGGCCTCACCATGTCCTGTCAAAAGCTTTACTGCTCATGACATAAGAATAAGAAAAGGTTAGTCTATGAAAACTGTCAGATATAAATGTGACTCAGCTCAGTTTGTTGTCCATTATGAGGAGAATACATACATGTAGGTTTTACTGCCCTTCTACCCCCAGGGGCCCAGTAGCACCCCCCGGAAGAGCCAAAAACTGTACATTTGAAATGGCTGTAAATCAGAGTCCAATTAATGAATCAAAGAGAAAACCAGAAGAATTTTTACTTATGCTATGCTGATAAAATAATGTCGGGCACAGTTTTCAGAAATAAATGGAAATGTTTCATAAAGCCATTTTAAATATTGCTCCCTCTAAAATACCAAATTTCACTCTGTCTTTCAATTATATCATAGAGGTTTACACAATGAAACTATTCATATATCCAGTTTTCCATTAAATATATTATTTATTTCATTTCGTCAATAAAACGATTTAAACTACATTACCCACAAGCCTCCGTCGTTCTATATATGGAAAGGCGAAACTAGGGGCTGTTTTTTGTAGTTCATCGAAGTTATGATTAGGGTTAGGGTTAGGATCTCGCTAAAGAGGTAATTTTCCTCAACATAGCAACCCTTAATTGTTGACTTAATATATTACTAATGTGATAATAGTAGCAAAACGTTCTTCTGTAACACGATGCGCTGTTTAGTATGGGTTAAAGGATAGTCCAACCACAGACAACCCTGCGATGACAAGGGACATTGACAGCCAATGATATCAAAGCTGAGCAGCGGCGTCACGCTTCCTTATCCATTTATGACCGATGACTTTCGTTTTTCGGCTGAAGGGATAGATTGGTTAACAATCAATAACATTTGCTACCTATTAGATTGTGTTTTATTAACGTCTACACCTTCCTCCAACAATAATGCAAATGCGCTAATTATTGTTTTCAGCTTGACAAAAATTGGGCAATATTGATGAGCACATGGCCAGCATTCGCAGTTCTATCGAACCGATTCCTCTCATTAAATCTTTTTTTTTTTTCAAAGACAGGTGCATTTTCTAATCAAATGATTAGCTTGTAACATTTAAATTGCATGTTGTTTTGTTTTAAATCTATAAAAATTATTCACTTTAGTTTTTCTGTGATTTGCCATTCTTTACCAATTGAACTCTAGCAATAAAAACAGAGTTAAAAAAACTGATTCAAAGACAAATTGCCCATATAACTGCACTGCATCCTCTGTCAATAAGTTGTTTTTGCCACTATGAAGAATAAAAATTCTTTGCAAATACTTTTATTTAAAAAAAAAAGTAAATACAGATAGTCTTTCAGAGAACACTGAAGAATTTATTTGACCAAAAAGTGATACAACACACTGTTTCAAACTCAGAAAATAAAGACCATGAAGACATGCATGTCAAGTGTGCAATATCATCTATAAACCTCCATCAGCACAGCATCAAATAAACACTGATTGTCCGAACAATGGAAGAAAGATAACGTTCAGGAAAACAAACACCTGCTACATAAAATTGCAGAAATAAAACTGACAATAACATCATTCACTTCATGACTGGAACTAGGGGATGGCTGTGCATGAATACGTCCTTTACGAAAACTCCTGATGAGAACTGATGTTTGTTTTTTTATGATAAAAGCACCAGAAGTAAAGTTTACTGTATGAAGCTTGAAAAAGAGAACACAATGCTTTATCAATATAAAAATACTATTTTCAACCATTGTTTTGATCACTGGTTCTGTATACAATATATGGGTTGCTGGAAGGTCACAATGTATTCATTATAAGCTTAGAACTAAAACAAAACTGCACTGCAAAGTCTAAACACTGATAAAGGGAGCATTTCTGTGTGTGTTGGGAAGATAAAGAGTTAAAGAGGTGAGTCCTTGTGCATGACCGAGAAGAACATCATTTTCTGCAAACAATCCTGAAAGACAGAAAGGAAGGAAATATTATTACATGCTACTTTTAGACCATAAAACCAGCCTCTGTAAAGATGCTGTATAATTATATATTAAATGCATCTATTATTATAAGCTAGTCAATAATAGCAAGCTATATTCATATGAATTATAAAAAAATATATTACATGCTTAAAGGAATGTTATCAGTAGTGTAATTGATCTGCTCACGGAAACCTTTCCAATGTATGTGAAATATTATTATTAATAATAATAATAATAATAATTAGATACTGAGAATAATTTGGAAGTAAAACAAAGTGTTGCATGTTTTCTTGGTGTACAGAAAAGTATATTTATTTTGTACATCATTTGCAACTGCTTTTTTTTCACTTAATTAGAAGCCCCAAAAATTTAATTGTCCTCTGTAATAGGGACTAATGAAAAGAGAATTAGAATTTCTTTTAAAATGCAAAGTTGAATAATAATCAAAAAAAAAAAAAAAAAATCTCTGTAAACACTTAAGTGTGTCCCGTAAGGCAGTGGCTCCCAATCCTGGTCCTGGAGAAGCCCAACACTGCACATTTGAGATGTCTCCCTGATCAAACACACCTGATTCAACTCATCAGCTCATCAGTGAAGACTCCAAGACCTCAAAAGTGTGTTTGTCAGATAAGAGAGACGGCAAAACCGTGCAGTGCTGGGGTTCTCCAGGATCAGGAACGGGAACCACTGTCATCAGGTCATGAAAAGTTCGACACACACTTGTGGTCACCATGCTCACTCGAACACTTGGCCTAAACATAGGAAATACGTCAAATAAATAATCGATTGGTCAAGTGCAAAGATGGCAAGTGTGGGTATTTGGACAGTGCAAAAGTTTAAGAAACAACAAATGCTGTGCAATTTATAACAGCAGTTTGATAAAAAGGTAAAACCAACACAGACTTACTGCTGCAAATGTCTGCCTCCGCAGCTTTCAGTCTTCTCCATTTCTGAAGGAAAACCTCTCCACAAACACCACAGGGATGACTGCTTCCTTTACATCTTTTCAACAAAAAAAAAAAATACATAATAATAAAAATAAGAAAGGGGGAGGGGTAGAATAAAATAGAATTATAAACAGAATTTTAATAATGTTTTGTGAGCAAAATATTTAAAATATAAACTGATATGAATGAACTGCAGGAAGGGAAAAATGTGTCCTTTCATTCATTTACTTTTTTTGGATTTACATAAAAATGTATCAAAAGCATGGTACAGTAAATGTGTGATATCTGTAATATAAAAGCACATCAAAAACGACAATTACAGTTGTACAACCAAAGTTAGTTTGATGATTATTTTATTGTTGTATTGATTATTAATATACCATAGTAGAACTACAGTTACTGAGGTAAAAACATGGTAAATGTCCCGTTCCTGGGTTTTAACTTCAAATTTAATTTGTTGCTATTGTACATGCCGTGGTTACCATGATTTTACTACAAATTTACATCTTTGACATGAAATGAATATATTGAAAGTCTATGGCACGTCACGTGACCGACAGGGTTTAATCACACTAGTTAGCAGGTGTGTTCACTTAGTTAAACGCAATGAAACTCAAAGACAGCCTCGGATGACTGATATAATACAGCGAGTAAACAATATGGCGCTAATCTGATTAATAAAGACAGAATACATTTTATAACAGGCATTAAAAGAGCGTAATTATATCTACTCACCGACCCTGTGGCACATGGAAACTGATGGCAAGTATCGCGATGTGTGCTGAATGAGACTTCTTGAACGTGATTTCATAGAGATGATGAACTATGAATAAGCGATAAGCGAGAATGGTGTGTAAGAAAACGGTTAAACTGCTTACTTGCACGCGCCTTGGAGCGTTGTTAAACTCACCTTTTTATGCCGTTTTCCCTGCAGTTGAGTGTTGCTTTGGTCAAACTCACCGCTGACTGCTGTTTTACCTGCAGTTGAGTGTTGTTAAACTCACCACTGATGAACGCGCTAAGCTTTGGCACAGAGATCACTTTAATATCAGATTGCGAGAATATTTAAACCTCAAAAACAAGTTGGAGGGCCAGATAAAAACGATCTCTGTCATATATATATATATATATATATATATATATATATATATATATATATATATATATATATATATATATATTTTGTAGCCTATTATTTATTTTTATTTATTCAGTGTAGTTGCGGTGTGCTGAACCAAGACGTCAAATATAAACGCTACTGAGTTCTATAGAAGTCTATCGGACTAACCTGCACGTTGAAAAATAACGCCAAAGGTATACCCAGTGCGTCAAAAAAGTGACGCCAGATCACTTGACCATGCGTCAGACATTTGACGAGTAGAGAGTGAGACTGTGTTGCATTTACATTTGAAAACCGCTACATTTCACACTGATCTACCTAATGTTGGTCACTTTGCATACAACTTATACTGTATTTAAAGAAGAATGTCTGAAGAATAATTAATGTTCACACTGAATGTGCTTCATCTTGACCATTGCTTGACAGGTGTGCTCTATGCAGTTATTTTGACAGAGATCAACAACCTACAATACTAGTTTCAACATTATTTGTTCTTCAGTCACTCCTCTTTAAAAGAAAAATCGTCCCACATTTGGTTTTAACCCACTGAAAATGTGTACAATTTAACAGTTTCCTTCTGGAGCCGTATTCAGATTCTAATGTCACTAGAAGAGAACCGTAATGATGCTGCCGTCTTCCTGAAGTCATTTTTACACCCCTGTAATTTGGCTCTGACATTTTGACCCCTCTCTACAGAAGAGTGCATTACTCAGGAAATAATCATCCATGACATTTAATGTTCTGGCTTTCTTCTTCGCTTAAGTATTTCTTTCACCAGAAAAATAAATAAAATAGAAATCCAAAATTAGAGCCAGAGATGTCTAGTTGAGTCAACAGAATGATTATCATTCAAAAGTTTGGGGTCATTAAGTTAATTTATTAATTTATTTATTTTATTGCAAATGTAAAACAATGCATCACCGTTTCATAGAAATGTAATTTTCTTGTAAAATGTGCTGAAATAATCTTTGTAACAAACTACATTTGCAATTCTTCATGGATGTGTACAATTAATTGCAGCTCTTTTGGTGCCAATTTTTCAGTTCTTGGGGGCGCTATAATAACCCTCACAAACATGTTAAAGGAAGAAATTTGTGCCAATTTTCTTCCATTTTATCATCAAATAATTTCCCTTTTTGAATATATTAGCAATTACATTTCAACACAAGATGATTGTGTGACGTTTACTCATCTGCTGGAGAACCTGGTTATCCAAGACTTGAGTTTGGATTGAAGCAGCCAAGAAAAGTTGTCTTACTTTAACCTAAACAGTTGAATTAATTTGATGCAATGCTAATTCTGGAGGCTAATTACAGTGAAATGCTGTGACTGTACAACTTAAACTCTTTACAGAGAGAGCCGTCCAATACCTGAACAAACAACAAACACAGAGAAAGAGACGAGCAGTGAGGTGAACACCTGTGGGAGAAGTAGCAAAAGTCTCAAACAGTTTATTATTGTAGTGGATGGTTTTCGGACATCGAGAGCGGTTCACTTCGACTGCTTGCTGGTGTGTCAGTACAATTTCACAGCTGTCCTTGACACTCTACGCTGTAATTTGAACAGCTCTGCGATCACAAGTTCATGAAAATAAAACAAAACACCATCTGATCTTAAGTTAAACAAACTCTAACATCAGCAAATGGACTCAGTCTGTCTTTGCATAGTTCAGCTTCAAGAAACCATGAACCATGTGAGCACTACTACAAAAACAACACTTAGTTGAATGTACTTGAGGTAAAGCCAATCCTATTGATGCTGGCTAATGTTCGAGTCAATAATAAGTTTATAATGGGGACTGCTATGATGCAATTAATGTACTGTAATACCCAGTCTGTGGAGAGTTCAGTCCTGATCCCAAAGCTACATTCTGTTCAATCACGACATCAAGAATAGAAACCAGCCAGCATTCACTATATCAATCAAGACTCAAATATGCAAAATACGTAACTTTAAAGTCAGTTTTTTCCACAATATGTACCAAACAAATCACATGTTGAATTAACATTAAGCAAGCTTAAATAAAAACTTCAGGACCACATTGAAAGTTCCCTTCTAGAATTCTAGTAATTCTCTCCAAATCAGTCGTATTTAATAGACTTAACCATTGCTTTAAAAAAAATGTAGGGATGCACCGATATGAAAATTTTGGCCGATATCAATAACCGATAATTCTTTTAATATGAAAATTGATAACCGATATGTTGGCTGATAAATCTGAATTTTTATCCATTAAAAGGCATTAAACACCTAAACATAACTATAACATAAATCAGCCTTACAAATAAATTTAATAATGCAAACAAGTCACTGGACAACATAACTTGCCTAAAAATAAATAAATAATATATATATAAATACATAAATCATATGCCATGGATAAATTAGACTAAATAATCTTCGCACCAACAACAATGAATATATTTTAATTAAACCGTATTGATGAAAAAAAACAAAAAAACAATATGGTTTATATGGTCGTATGGTTTAACTATGGTGGTTATTATTAATAATATATCAGTGAGTTTGAAAAAGAAGTATCTTAAACTAATAACACTATAAAATAGCAGTGTTTCTGTAGCTGAAGAGCTGAATGAATGCTTTGTTAGCAGGCTAATAATACTGTATGAAAATCAGATCTTTATACAACAGAAACATAATATAAACTTATATATGCACAAAAAGAAATGCACAAATGAACTCAAAGTTAAACGTGCTAACCAGAATGTGTACCTTGTGGATGTGCTCTAACAAAGCGATGAAACATGAGCGAACAAACATTCCATAGCATTATTTTACAGTAGGTATTGATCTCAGTATAACTTGTTGTAGTTCACTGTATTTTCCTTTTCAAAGTGATTACAATAATATTTCAAGCAATTAAAGACCATGGCAAATAGTGCGCATCTGAAGCGTCTGAAGGAAATAATGCATTATTTATCGGCTCAAAGATATCGGCCAAATTCTCTTATCGGTTTGATAAAGATAACAGGTAAATTAACATTTATCGGTTGATATATCTTGCATCCCTAAAAAAAATTATGTTGATGAATGCTATGAAGAACATAGGTCATATTTCACCTATATTTCAAAGTTTTTTGTTGTTGTTGTTATAATGCTAATTAATCACATTTGCCCAAATTATTCTTACAGTGCTTAATGTGTAGAAAAGTGTAGAAAAAAGGTTAATTAATGGTCCTAAAAATATGCATGATTTGATGCCAATTATTATTTCTTATTTCTAATAGAATTTAATTCAGGTTTTAAATGTGACCCACACATTTCTCCATAATTTGCTGCATTCTGCACTCTTAGTGTAAAACAACAGTTTAGCAAGCAATATGTTTATCCAGTGATGGCATTGCAATGCGGCAATTTGCTTCACATTTGATCCTTTTCTATTCTAATGAAGAGGCCTGAAATGAAATAAAATCACTCCCTCCAAATAACACTCAGCTGTATTTCTCATCATATGCACATGTTTCAATGGTAAATGTAGTTCAATAATTAATTTGCACAGAGGGCCATTATCGGGGGTGAACTCCAACAAAACAAGACATGTAAGCCAAAACAAGCTTTTGCAATTTTCCGACCCATCCACAAAAACAGGGCACTATGGGTGTAATGAAGTGTACAAGATGTGAATAAACCTTCCTATCGCTGGCTTCAACAGACTCGCTTCCTGAGTTCATCATCTATTTCAAATGAATACCCACAGAAGAGATTCCTGACCCATTTGGGATGGGAACAAAAGGACAATTTCCTGTTTGTATGAAAGGCGTTTCCACCACTGAATAAAAAATAAAAATGCAACTTTTTATCTCACAGTTCTGACTTGCAATTAAGACTTTTTCTTTGAATTTTGTGGTATAAACTGAGTTAAGACAGAACTGTGGCATATAAACTAGCAATTTTAAAGACAGAAATACAAGATGTAAACTCACGATTGCGAGAAAAAGTTAGAATTATGAGATTTAAGTCACAGTTTTTATTATTCCTTTCTCACAATTCTGACTTTTTTCCTCGGAATTGTTAGATGTAAACTTGCAACTGTGAGTTATAAAGTCCAATTCTAAAAAAAAAAAAAAAAGTATTTTCTTACAATACTTTCTTTAAAAAAAGTTTCTTTATAACTCGCAATTGCGTGTTAAAGTCAGAAAAAGTCAGAATTGCGTGATATACCGTAACCTCAAATTCAGACTTTTCTGACATTTGACTTTAGAGTTTTGAGTTTAAATCTCAGAATTCTGACTTTTTTTAATGAACACTCTCAATTGCGAGAAAAAGTTTTGTGAGATAAAGTCACGATGAACTGTTCTTGCAATTCCAAATTTTTTTCTAAGAATTGTTCGATAAACATTTAAGTTATAAATTTTAAATTTTGAGAAAAAAAGGCAATTTAAATATTGTGTAAATATGTGAGGTTCTTAAAGTCCCATAAAAGACAAAACTGTGAGATAAAAGGCACACTTAGCTTTTTAATTTTGATTCAGTGGTGTTTGGGAGGCTCAGGTGCCATGAGTACTGTAACCCGTCATCAATATAGCATTATATTGTAATATGATAAAATGCATGATCGGAGATCAGAAGCGCTATCTACAGTACGTAACTCCCTGCTGTTAGGATTCTGATGGACGGGTGATAGATGTATTCTCCACGGCATCTCATCCTGTTCTCCAGAAGGTCAATGGGTTCTTTCCACCTTGTCGAGGTCCACTTTAGCTCGATGAGCCACTTTTCAAAGAAAGGGGAAACTCTCAGTATCTTCAATGCTTCACGTCCTGACAGCTTCTTCAAAGCTCTCTCAGCTAGAGAAGTCTGTTTGAAACTGTGCATCAGGACGTTTGTTCTCTTGTTGGCTCCTCCGTAGTGCGCCTGTCAAACGATAAAACAACAGACTGGGAACAGGCAAGAAAGAGGCGTCCTGAAATCAAGCAAATGAAAAGGAGAGATCCTGGAGACGATGGTCTCTCATTGTGAGGACTGGCTGTGGTTCTTCTTCTCTGTGTTCTTGAAGACCTGCTCGTAGGAGGGAGGTGGATGATTGCAGTAGGAGGGCGGCGGAGGGTACGAGCTCAGCATGTGTGATGGAGCCGGCTGACCCGGGTATGCAGGGGTCAGGGTCGTTGTCATGGCGCCGCAGGGGTCACCGTAGCCTTGCATGCCCGCTTGCTGGGAGACTGTTGGAAAAACATTGATTGAAATCAAGTCAAGGTTTACTGATGTAGGTCAACATGCTGTTACTGGAATCAGAGCTGTGCAATTAATTGAAGTACAGTTTCAATTTCAGCCTGAAAATACAATAACAGATAAAACAATTATTGCACCCACTCCCAGCAGTGCGCCTTCACTCTTCCATAAAAGCCCAATTTCATGTGCAAGTCTTGTGAAGTGATGTGCTTGATTTATTAAAGTTGATTAGATTTATCCATGTTTTTCAAGCACGAAAGAGAATTTGCTCATGAGGCTTTCTGTGCCTGCGCTCAGAGACGGAACAGAACACGGACGGCTAAAGTGAGCGCTGAGCTCAAGGTCGTGCCTAAATGGTCAAATACACATAAACCCTCATCGGTTATGTAATAAGTGAATGTAAAGAGTTGAGAATGAAAATACTGTACGTATGTAACAGTAAATTGAATCTGTGCAGCTCTTAAAGCTCTTCATGCATCTGATTATGAGATAAACCTTGCGCTCTTATTTCAAGATCGTTGTTAATGCTGTGGTTATTTTAGTTAGTTTACTAGTCATACATTCGGTTCATCAGCATTGATAAAACACATTTATCATTCAATGGAACTGTGCGTATGATTTAGACACTTGCTTTTCTGCTCCGTCCATGCAATAAATACAGCTTTCAACTGCTCAGGTAACGGCATCGGTAAGATGCAGAGAGCCATTGACAAACTACAGAAAAGTAGTTTAAAAAAATCAACTGAAAAGGAACATTTTGGTTACGTAACCCTCGTTCCCTGAAGGAGACGTTACGTTCCATCGCCACAGTTGCTGTAGCACTGCCGTACGGCCGAGGCACACAGTCTCGGCTCCTCAGCGAAAAACTGAATGTGCGACTGCTCACGCTCTCCTTTCATACCCGCGCGCCAAATCTCGCACGCCAACATTCATTAGCTTGTTTTGTTAACACTCGAAGTGATTTGTCTCTCTAGCGAGATCCCAATTCGTCAGTCACTGACGTTCCCTCCTTCAGGATACGTAACCCGAGACAATATTTTATATTAATCATGTCTTTCTATTTATTTAAATCACAGATTCACATGGAGCTTTTTCAGCTTTATAATATGTTTGTAGATGCAGTCTATCGTTCAGATGAAGGAAACTAGATCTCTAGCTGGTCTGGGGACTTTGATTCAGTCTCCTATTGATGCCAGTTTTTAAGATGAATGAGAGCTTTTCCTTTTTTATGTTATTTTGTGCTCTAAATAAAACTCTTTAAGAGATAAAAACCAGGGAATTGCCGTCTTAATCAGATTCTCAATTCAATTTTCCTCTCGAGCAGCAAATATAACGAGTCTCTTCATTTTCCCTCAGTACAGATAGTTTTGAGAGCCAAACTAAAGTGACCTATTTTCTTAATGCAAGTTTTTGTGGTTGGAAAAATATGAATATTTAATATTTCACAATGAATATTGCCAATTGTACACAGCTATGTTTTCATCTTGAAAAGTAATGAGTTCTACTCTTCAATAAGCAACAGGGATGTGTTTTTATGAAAACTGATGTCAGCTGTATGCACAGTACATTATTTGACATCATATGCAGTGTGTCCGATCACTTCGACTCATTCTTCATGCAAACACGTATGTGATTTAAACATGTATAATAAAAGCCTAGCAGGAAAGTGTGCAGCAATGCAAATAAACGTTGAAATGTGCAAGTTTTCCATTGTTTTGAAATTATGACCACAATCACCAGAATGGCTCATTTTCAGTTTTCTGCTGGTTTGGCACAGAGATGGGGAATAAATCAGGTCAGTGGTGAAGTGCCAACCTTGGCTTCGGGGTTAGGGAAGAAAATTCAGCTGCGCATCACAGAAATAAATTACACTTTAACAGAAATTCACCTAAAAACATCTGCTTTAAACTGTAATAATATTTCACAATTTTTACAGTATATTTGATCAAATCCATGTAGCTTCTGAACAGTAATGTGAATAAAGATAGTATTTTCAAGGAAGATTGTTGCCTAACTTCGCTGTCTACTCTAGAATGGTCTATGAAGTCAATATCTATCACTTTCTTAATAAAAGTTCCTGCTCTTATTGCGTTTGATCGATCAGTTCATGTTTAAAAAAGAAAGAAATGTTCATATTGTAGTCTTTCGTCTGTAATGTAAGAACCTGCTTTTCCTCAGAAATGACTCTCTGTTTCTCCTGCTCAAGTTTAACAAGCGTGTGCGTGCTGGTTCAAGAGGGGAATCACACCGCGATCGATGGCAAACCAGAGAAGCTTACACCCACTTTCCACAACGCAATCAATTCCTCTTGGACATAATGAAGTGAAGTCTCCTGGAGTATCTGGTCCTGCTGTAAAGATGTCACATTATGCCAGTAAAATCTGAAGCGGTTTCCTCTCTCTCTCCTTGAATGTCTTATAAATGAGTCCAATCTTCTGGAAGATCAGGTTTTGTGAGCTACGCTGGAGAGCGTCAGTGATGGTTAGGGTCCAGATCTGTGATGGAGAGTGAACGCTCACCTGGCGAGCTGACCGGGTGTCTGGTGAAGGACACGTTGAAGGCAGGCTCCTCGCTGAGCGCAGACGCATACATCCTCCGGCGAATGAAGAAGCCAGCGCCGCAGCAGAACAGCACAGCCATCATCAGCAGCAGCCTGCGAGACACACACACACACCACACACACACACAGAGAGACACACACACAGAGACACACACACACACACACCACACAGACACGCACACACACACACACACACACACCACACACACACACACACAAAAGCTGTATAAGCTGTATAATTTGCTCTTAAAATCCAACAGTAAATGAAAAAAGGCGGTTCTTACCAGAAGTACCAGAGTCTCTGGATGGAAAGCGCTCGGATGCAGCAGCGAGTCCCACAACAATCCTCATACGAGCGACATCTGTGGAGAAACCAGGAGTAAGAGTCAAAACAGCTCGCTTCATTTCCATTTCCAACCAACCGTGTGCACGGATCCGAGCCCTTCACCAAGAGCCCATAACATCTCGCTTACAGAACACACGATGATGAATGAAGCCACGGCCAAGTGAACACTAACACATCAGAAGATGAAGGAGCAGAGGAGATCAGATGTGCTCACAGGAGTTTAAGATCCTCCTTTCACATTTTGTGCAACTATAAACCGTTCAGAAACCTGCAGCGATCAGAGTAAAAAACACATTTCTGAGATTAGAGTTGATCTCTCTAGCGCTGTCTGGTATCAAATCAGTGAAAACACTGGTGTAATTCTGCTTTTCTTCATTTCTGATGATGTTCTCGTACAGTCTGAAGTTAATAATCGTGTTCTCCTCTCGCTGGTTCCTCATTAATGGCTCATTAAGTATGCTAATGCATCACAGTCGTTCTGAAGGGGCTCATCGGTTTCTCTCAGCACTCGGATCATTTCACAATATGGTACCGCTTGGAGAAATTTGGTCTCAGTTTGATGGGAACTGACTGCATTTTTCACACGGTTTAGAAAAGGCCTTCTCAGAAGAAAGAAAACTGCTGGATTCATCCTTTGAGTTCACTAAAGAATGACTTAAAAACACATCAAAGGGGGGGTGAAATGCTATTTCATGCAGACTGAGTTTTTTACACTGTTAAAGAGTTGGATTCCCATGCTAAACATGGACAAAGTTTAAAAAATTAAGTTGTACATTTGAAGGAGTATTTCTGTTCCAAAAATACTCCTTCCAGTCTGTCACAAGTTTGGGAAAGTTTTTTTCGAGTATGGCTCTGTGTGACGTTAGATGGAGCGGAATATCCTTATATGTGTCCTGAGGCACTTCTGCCGGAAGAGCGCGCGCTCCCGTATAGCAGAGCACTGAGAGCACAACAGACTTCACTGATCAGAGCGAGAGCGTCGAGAAATGTCACAAAAGAAGTGTGTTTTTGGTTGCCAGGGCAAGACAACCCTGCACAGATTACCAAAAGAGAAACAGCATTAAGGGACCAGTGGATGGAGTTTATTTTTACAGAGCATCAACGGAGTTGTGCAAGTGTTTGTGTTTGTTCCCTGCATTTCGAAGATGCTTGTTTTACAAACAAGGCCCAGTTTGACGACGGATTTGCACATCGTTTATTTCTTAAGGATGATGCAATCCCAACGAAAAAGGGTCACGATCGTGTGTTGGAACCGCATGAGGTGAGTAAAACTGCTTCAAATATCTCTGTGTTGTTAACTTAGCTATCGGCGCGTAAGCACATCAAGTAAACAACATGCGATGATGTCATCAAACTGCACTTTCCACATGTACAGCTTAAAAAAGTTGTAAAAAAAGTTCAGTTTCAGCCTCTGGATCTGATTCTGGATCATAAATAAACGGCTGAATCTGACTGCAAGCCATGGTCTGTTTTGGATGATGGCTTTTCCCTCACGGTAATGTCACAGCTTCCACATGCTCTCAACGCAAAAGCCTACTGGCGCTCGTGATTCTTTAGCTCCGCCCACACGTCACGCCTCCAGTCGGTCGTGTTTTTCCGGGAAAAATCAGTACAGACTATCTTTCTCTTATAAATATAATAAAACTAAAGACTTTTTGGAGTTATGAAGGATGCAGTACTACTCTATAGGTACTCAAGATTAACAGGATATTGAGTGAAAATGAGCATTTCACCCCCCCTTTACAGTTTTTTTCAATCGCTAACAAGCGCTTAACCATACTTCAGATACTTTTTCTAAACTCTTAACACAGACTCACACCTACAAAACACAATTGGCCAAATGGATAATTTTCTTCTCAAAAACACATTTTGTTAAATATATACTAAACCTTCATTTCAAAATAGAACACATCTTTATCTGCACACACCAACTTTACCAAAACACTGGAAATCTGACTCAAAATTAAATTATTCTGTCAAAGAATAACACTTGTTTTCACCTCACAAGGTACATACAGTCAATCAAAGTACACCAGGTTTCAAAATACTGGCTATTGTTGACATCACTGCATCTCTCACTGCTCCTGCTCCTCTCACTTCTCCTGCTCCTCTCACTGCATCTATCACTGCTCCTCTCACTGATCCTGCTCCTTTCACTTCTCACTGCATCTCTCACTGCTCCTGCTCCTCTCACTGCATCTATCATTGCTCCTGCTCCTCTCACTGCATCTCTCACTGCTCATGCTCCTCTCACTGCATCTCTCACTGCTCCTCTCACTGCTCCTGCTCCTCTCACTTCTCACTGCATCTCTCACTGCTCCTCTCACTGCTCCTGCTCCTCTCACTGCTCCTGCTCTTCTCACTGGGCCCCTTGCTCTTATTCTTCCTCGTCCATACATTACAGTGTTTCTCTTTTTCTGTTTCTGTTTCCAAAAACATCACTCTTCAAAGTCCTCCTTTTATTGTATAAGTTTATTGTCTAAAAAATAAGCCCTGCCATTGAGTCTAAGCCAGATTGGAATCAGTTGTGGTTGGCCCATTTAAAATTAAATTATTCTGTCAAAGAATAACACTTGTTTTCACCTCACAAGGTACATACAGTCAATCAAAGTACACCAGGTTTCAAAATACTGGCTATTGTTGACATTACTAAAACTGCATTGACTTTTATGTTTCAGTTTTACAGGTATTTGCATGCAAAACATGCAATTCACTGTTTTACACTAAATTTATTGGTTTGGAACTGTATGTCCAAATGTACAGTAATGTTCACATTCAAAAGCATTCCAGTAAAAAGCTATTTTTCCCTTTACTGTTTACTGCAGGAGGCAGTACAGTAGAAACACAGTATGATAGAACAGAACAGGCTCGACAGTATTGCTTACAGTGAACAAAATATCAATGAAACACATAAGAGCATTCTGAACATAAAACAACAACAGCAAAAAGCCCAGATAAAAAAAGGGGGGCAACAAAACAATCTCTCACTGCTCCTGCTCCTCTCACTTCTCCTGCTCCTCTCACTTCTCCTGCTCCTCTCACTCTTCCTGCTGCTCTCACTGCTCCTCTCACTGCTCCTGCTCCTCTCACTGCTCCTCTCACTGCTCCTGCTCCTCTCACTTCTCCTGCTCCTCTCACTTCTCCTGCTCCTCTCACTGCTCCTGCTCCTCTCACTGCTCCTGCTCCTCTCACTTCTCCTGCTCCTCTCACTGCTCCTGCTCCTCTCACTTCTCCTGCTCCTCTCACTGCTCCTGCTCCTCTCACTTCTCCTGCTCCTCTCACTCTTCCTGCTGCTCTCACTGCTCCTCTCACTGCTCCTGCTCCTCTCACTTCTCCTGCTCCTCTCACTGCTCCTGCTCCTCTCACTGCATCTCTCACTGCTCCTGCTCCTCTCACTTCTCCTGCTCCTCTCACTGCTCCTCTCACTCTTCCTGCTCCTCTCACTGCTCCTCTCACTGCACCTGCTCCTCTCACTGCATCTCTCACTGCTCCTGCTCCTCTCACTGCTCCTCTCACTGCACCTGCTCCTCTCACTGCTCCTGCTCCTCTCACTGCATCTCTCACTGCTCCTGCTCCTCTCACTGCTCCTCTCACTGCACCTGCTCCTCTCACTGCTCCTGCTCCTCTCACTGCTCTTCTCACTGCACCTGCTCCTCTCACTGCTCCTGCTCCTCTCACTGCTCCTCTCACTGCTCCTGCTCCTCTCACTGCATCTCTCACTGCTCCTACTCCTCTCACTGCTCCTGCTCCTCTCACTTCTCCTGCTCCTCTCACTGCATCTCTCACTGCTCCTGTTCCTCTCACTGCTCCTCTCACTGCTCCTGCTCCTCTCACTTCTCCTGCTCCTCTCACTGCATCTATCACTGCTCCTGCTCCTCTCACTGCATCTCTCACTGCTCCTGTTCCTCTCACTGCTCCTCTCACTGCTCCTGCTCCTCTCACTGCATCTATCATTGCTCCTGCTCCTCTCACTACATCTCTCACTGCTCACTGCTCCTCTCACTGCTCCTCTCACTGCTCCTGCTCCTCTCACTGCTCCTCTCACTTCTCCTGCTCCTCTCACTGCATCTATCATTGCTCCTGCTCCTCTCACTACATCTCTCACTGCTCACTGCTCCTCTCACTGCATCTCTCACTGCTCCTCTCACTGCTCCTGCTCCTCTCACTTCTCACTGCATCTTTCACTGCTCCTGCTCCTCTCACTGCTCATGCTCCTCTCACTGCATCTCTCACTGCTCCTCTCACTGCTCCTGCTCCTCTCACTTCTCACTGCATCTCTCACTGCTCCTGCTCTTCTCCCTGGGCCCCTTGCTCTTATTCTTCCTCGTCCATACATTACAGTGTTTCTCTTTTTCTGTTTCTGTTTCCAAAAACATCACTCTTCAAAGTCCTCCTTTTATTGTATAAGTTTATTGTCTAAAAAATAAGCCCTGCCATTGAGTCTAAGCCAGATTGGAATCAGTTGTGGTTGGCCCATTTAAAATTAAATTATTCTGTCAAAGAATAACACTTGTTTTCACCTCACAAGGTACATACAGTCAATCAAAGTACACCAGGTTTCAAAATACTGGCTATTGTTGACATTACTAAAACTGCATTGACTTTTATGTTTCAGTTTTACAGGTATTTGCATGCAAAACATGCAATTCACTGTTTTACACTAAATTTATTGGTTTGGAACTGTATGTCCAAATGTACAGTAATGTTCACATTCAAAAGCATTCCAGTAAAAAGCTATTTTTCCCTTTACTGTTTACTGCAGGAGGCAGTACAGTAGAAACACAGTATGATAGAACAGAACAGGCTCGACAGTATTGCTTACAGTGAACAAAATATCAATGAAACACATAAGAGCATTCTGAACATAAAACAACAACAGCAAAAAGCCCAGATAAAAAAAGGGGGGCAACAAAACAATCTCTCACTGCTCCTGCTCCTCTCACTTCTCCTGCTCCTCTCACTTCTCCTGCTCCTCTCACTTCTCCTGCTCCTCTCACTCTTCCTGCTGCTCTCACTGCTCCTCTCACTGTTCCTGCTCCTCTCACTGCTCCTCTCACTGCTCCTGCTCCTCTCACTTCTCCTGCTCCTCTCACTTCTCCTGCTCCTCTCACTGCTCCTGCTCCTCTCACTGCTCCTGCTCCTCTCACTTCTCCTGCTCCTCTCACTGCCCCTGCTCCTCTCACTTCTCCTGCTCCTCTTACTGCTCCTGCTCCTCTCACTTCTCCTGCTCCTCTCACTCTTCCTGCTGCTCTCACTGCTCCTCTCACTGCTCCTGCTCCTCTCACTTCTCCTGCTCCTCTCACTGCTCCTGCTCCTCTCACTGCATCTCTCACTGCTCCTGCTCCTCTCACTTCTCCTGCTCCTCTCACTGCTCCTCTCACTCTTCCTGCTCCTCTCACTGCTCCTCTCACTGCACCTGCTCCTCTCACTGCATCTCTCACTGCTCCTGCTCCTCTCACTGCTCCTCTCACTGCACCTGCTCCTCTCACTGCTCCTGCTCCTCTCACTGCATCTCTCACTGCTCCTGCTCCTCTCACTGCTCCTCTCACTGCTCCTGCTCCTCTCACTGCTCTTCTCACTGCACCTGCTCCTCTCACTGCTCCTGCTCCTCTCACTGCTCCTCTCACTGCTCCTGCTCCTCTCACTGCATCTCTCACTGCTCCTGCTCCTCTCACTGCTCCTCTCACTGCACCTGCTCCTCTCACTGCTCCTGCTCCTCTCACTGCTCTTCTCACTGCACCTACTCCTCTCACTGCTCCTGCTCCTCTCACTTCTCCTGCTCCTCTCACTGCATCTCTCACTGCTCCTGTTCCTCTCACTGCTCCTCTCACTGCTCCTGCTCCTCTCACTTCTCCTGCTCCTCTCACTGCATCTATCACTGCTCCTGCTCCTCTCACTGCATCTCTCACTGCTCCTGTTCCTCTCACTGCTCCTCTCACTGCTCCTGCTCCTCTCACTGCATCTATCATTGCTCCTGCTCCTCTCACTACATCTCTCACTGCTCACTGCTCCTCTCACTGCTCCTCTCACTGCTCCTGCTCCTCTCACTGCTCCTCTCACTTCTCCTGCTCCTCTCACTGCATCTATCATTGCTCCTGCTCCTCTCACTACATCTCTCACTGCTCACTGCTCCTCTCACTGCATCTCTCACTGCTCCTCTCACTGCTCCTGCTCCTCTCACTTCTCACTGCATCTTTCACTCCTCCTGCTCCTCTCACTGCTCCTGCTCTTCTCACTGGGCCCCTTGCTCTTATTCTTCTTCGTCCATACATTACAGTGTTTCTCTTTTTCTGTTTCTGTTTCCAAAAACATCACTCTTCAAAGTCCTCCTTGTATTGTATAAGTTTATTGTTTAAAAAATAAGCCCTGCCATTGAGTCTAAGCCAGATTGGAATCAGTTGTGGTTGGCCCAATTTACACAACATAAATCAGCTAAGATATATTGTTTTTGAACTGATATCATTGCAGAAGCAGAGGTTTTTATACTGTATCTAAGGTTTGGAACATTGTTTTTGCTATTGTGGGATGTTGTGTGTTAACATTTGTAAATACTGCAAAAACGATCCATAATTTTGTTGGGAGGTATAGCTTGTCTGTTCAGAATATGTAAGCATTGTGGAAATGTGTTCAGTGACTCCATATTGTGTGAAAACGACATGAAATGTGTGAATGGTATGGCCACAATAGATAGATGCTGTGCTAATTGTGTTTAGAGTTTTGAAAATGTGACAACTGCTTGGACAAATGCTTGTTAGCGACTGAAAAAAACTGTAAATGACTCTATTCAAACTAGGACACTGTAAATACATAGAAGGAAACAAGGTGAGTAGAGTAGTATTTTAAAGAAAAATGAAGAAACAGAACAATTATTAATACATAAATTATTATAGTTTTTCATTTTCAAATGCACCATTTATTCATTTTACTTTATATTATTACAGGGTTTTATAGCTCTTAATCTCAATAATTTGCCCAAGCCTTAAAAAGGTTTTAAATTAGAAAATAAAGTGTTAAATTCATGGCATTAAATATTGAATAAACTGCAAAAACTTTTTTTTTCTGTATGATTATTAACCATACAAATAATACAAATAACATCTTTAAATCATGAAACATTTACATTTACAAAATTAGGAAATTGAATATTGTTTTCTGAGAAGTCTTGTTACTTTGCTTCTCAGTGAATCTTTAGACATTTTAATATTTACCATACATTTTTTATTTATTTTGTAAAATGTGTTTTTTTTTTTTTTGTCATTAAATGCAATAAAAAAAATAAAAAACAAAATGTAAATTAGAAACGTTGTTACAAATAACTGGAAAATAAAAATAAAATAAATCTAAATTGAAATATAATTTTTTTTTTTAAAGATTGATGAAATGACAAAAACACAAAAAATTACTAAAACTTTTTTTTTTTATTATTATTTTTATACATTTAAATAAATATATATAAATGACTGTGTATCGCTGACAAACAATAATTAATGCCCATTTTTGTTCCCAGAGCTCCTTTGGTTCTGTCTGGAGCAGAATGAATCAAACTTAGTTTCACAGCTTTCTGCAAACGTGTCTCTGACTGAAGAGTGCGAAACAGCTGAGAGAAAACCCAACATGACAGCTGAAATAAATGATCGTCTGCTCATCTCAGACAGACGAGGACGTCTGCACCCGGCTCATGATCCATCATCGCCTTGAGCCCTTCATTCATGTTTAATCAGTCAGATCGTTCATTACATAGATCATCTCACACTGACAAAACTCAGTGTGACGTAAAAAACCCCCCACAACAATATCTAGAACCCAAAAGCAACTTTAACTCCAAATTACAAAGACATGGCTAAAACTTGAAATGAAACATGACATTTTGAAGTAGAAAATCTTCGCTTTACTTTACAACTATGAAAATTATTTTTACAGGGAATGCATGTTATATAGAACTGGTGTCATCTTCATCATCAGCCTCATCTGCCTTTATTTCTACAGGGTTTGATCATTAAAGCTTCTCAGCATATTGTCACCATTGATAATAATCAGAAATGTTTCTTGAGCAGTAAATGATCATATTATTCTGATTTCTGAAGATCATGTGACACTGAAGACTGGAGGAATGATGCTGAAAATACAGCGGAGCATCACAGAAATACATTACACTTTAACACAGATTCACACAGAAAACAGAGGATTTACACTGGAGTAATATTTCACTGTTTTTACTGTAGTTTTATTAAATAAATGCAATGTTAAGCACTAACAGAATCAAATGATCACGAATACAAATATGACAGAGATACAAAATGTATCATCGTAAATGCTCAATTCTACATTCTCTGCTAGTGTTTGGTACATGGGTCCTGGATAAAAAGTGTATCTTGATAATCTCTTGATCACTACATAATTAATATGATGTGATTTATATCTTGCTAGCAAATCATCCTCATTATGACCATCTTTAATATAAAGTGGGACTTTATTTCCTGCATGGCGTGTATTTTCTCTCATTGGTTTCAGAGAGTGCCGTATCTCACACTTCACATCGTTCGTATCTGATGGAGTGCAGTGAAGTTTCATCAGTAATACTTCATTCATAACTTATTCATATCACTGAAATACTGCTGAACTTCACCAGCGGTCACTCACAAGTCCCTGCATCTTCAGTTATTACATACTGTGGATATTTCGGAAACAGTTTCAGCTACCGATAAGTTTCTACAACTAAATTCCTTCTTCAGAATTCTGCAGATTTTAATCTAAAAAATTACACATTTCAATAAATTAATAAATCATTACTTTTTTTTGAATCAGGGACACATTAAATTGATGCCAGTAAAGACATTTATAATGATATAGAAGATTTCTCTTCCAAATAAATAATGAAAAATATTACTTAAGGTAAAATAAATTAAATAATCAGCTGTCATTAATGTAACGAATTTAAGAGAAAAGCATGTGCTAATTGAAACATTTGCTTAGAATTTTTATTTTATTTGATCTATTTATTTTGGCATGTTTCTTCATGTCGGTTGCACCGTGTATATTTTAATTTTGGGGAACAAAAATGTCTCAGATATAACATTTCAAATATGAATGATCCTGTACAAAAAAGTATATAGTATAAGAATATATATATATATATATATATATATATATATATATATATATATATATATATATATATATATATAAATATACAGTATTTTTTATTTATTTATTAATTTAGCTGTTTTAATGAAATGTACAGTGCAGAAATTAAAGAGTTGCACAGTGCAAGCAGTGCAGGTCATGTCTTTTAGGAGACAGTTACTGTTTTTGGATAAAAATATACAATTATTTTTATAGAATAGAAAAACTTTGTTTTTGTTGGTTGCACACACAACTGTTAAATATTAAAATATGTTCCCCTAACAAATAAGACTTAACATGCTATCACTTTAAAGCGTAATGCAACTCAAAATAAATATAAAAATCAATGTTAATTTACAAATGAAAAACATGCTTACTGTTGAAAAGGTGTATTGAAATCATTGAATGTATGAATTGTATTTTTAATGTATTTATCTCCAGACAAAAACCAAGTGTAATGTCATCGCCCAAAGGCCACTCTGACCGTCTGATGTAGAGGTGAGCCTGATTTCACCAACTACAACATGTTCCTGGTCAACATCCTTGTTGATCCTGGAAAAACATTCCAATCAACCAATCAGAATTGAGATATAACTTCACAGGAAATATTAGTTTTAGGCTCACAATCAGGTTTAGCTGCTACTACAGCATTGTTAGCCAGCTATCATTTCACACTGATTTTAGGAATAAATTATGGGTAGGGAGGCAGGGATTGGGTTAAGTCTATATTTTTGGACAATAATGTTGATCCAGGAACACGTCTTACTTGGCAAAATCACGGCGACCTGATGTAGACGATGTGGTTTTATTAACAAAGTTCGGAAGGAGCACGATAAGATAATCATCCAATTTGGCACAGGTGCATCTCGTTTAGCTAATCTTAACTAGCACACAAGCGTATATATATCCAGTCTTCCTTCCTCCTGTCCCACGACGCTTTTTAGGCATAGACTGTTTGTCAGCATTTGGGTCGCTCTGTCTGTCATCTTATCTCAGGCCCAATCTTCCTTCTGACGAAGATTTCTATACCGGGGTTTTTTCAGATCTGCTGCTTTCTGCTGGACCCATGATCACTCCTACCCCACCAAACACTGCTCTTCTCGCCAAGCCACACGTTGTGGCCAGAGATCGTGCAAATCCCCGTTCTTTTTGAACATATCTTTTAAGCGAACGAATCTTGCAAAATGAAAAGCTCTGTTATAGGTACTGTGCACATACGCTTGTTTCCATATTCAGCAAATACAAAACATAATTCCACGTTTAATCCCCGACTTATGAACATGAATACATACGTTCATATGAACTGTCTGACCAAACAATTAAAATGCTAATTATGCAAGGAAAGACTCATGCTTTGCTCATCTGAACAATTTAAATAGACTTTATATATAGAATGCGATTATGAAGACGCTAAATGCAGGTTTGGCTGCTAACGTTTGTTAAACGACCTTATGACTTAACTCTGTTGGATGACGATGCCACTCTTAACCACGAAGCAAAGACATTACATTTGCTTTACTGTGCATGTGTAAACCTCACTGAGATGATACAGACATAAGTTTCATGCAATATTCTGGCAGGACATATTTCACCATTTACTGGCATGATTACTCAGAATTTTCTTAAAAGCAACTAGCCTCATGTTTTGCCGCAGGACAGCAAGTGTGAGTACATTTTCTGTTGTCTTTTTAGGACTGTAATATGAAAAGCATGCAAATTAAATATCTTTAGAAACGGCTTGAATTTGAATATCACATTACTGCAATTAACATTACTGCTATAGACATATACAAAACTAAACATGCTACATCGTTTCAAAAGCCTCTGTTTCCACAGTCCATACTACGACAGGAAAACAGCATCCCAAATTTATTTGTCAGAAGGCAGAGGGCACGAAGACCTATTAGTGGTCAGACCAAAAAGTTCACCGAACCCACTTCAGCCAATCTCTGGCTGGAAACAAAGGTGGTAAAGAAAGTGTGATGTTTACAAAAACCGCCAACTCAACATTCAGCACTAGTTCAGCAAAAAATGAAAATGTGCTCAAATAAGTAACGTCATGAACAATCTTGCTTGGCTGTGATCTGCTCTGGTTCTTCAGCATCCAGCAGAGCTCGAGGTCAACATGTTTCTCTCTGACCACAGCTTCACGCTTCAGAGCTTTACCTGTGATGATGATGATGATGATGATGATGGATGCTGTCTGCAGTGGTTTAAGATGATAAAACACCATTCATCCAAATGGAGAGAAACAAATCATAATTCATCCAAACTTACACTTTAAATCTCAAAAATAATGAATAATGCTTGTGCTCATCTGGCATGTTTTTACTCGGCAGGCTTAAACACAGTTAGACAATACTTTGTCTTATTTTTGAAAACTCAATATAAAGTCTATTCCTGTGATTGTTGGCATGCTGGGTGAAACCAGTGGCAGTGTGGATGCTGAAGCAGATAATTAGCCATTGATGAGCTTTCAGCAGAACATCTGTAACTGAAGCTCCTAATTACCAGCACAGCCCTTTGATTTAACCAGCGTAGACTTTCTGATATCTACTGCAAGCCTGTGTTCAGTGAGGTGTAAAGCAACTCTGAAGAAGTCATGCTTTAGAAATAATTATTAGAAATAATAAAGAAATATATACAGCTGTGGTCAAAAGTTTACACACACTTTGCAGGATAATGTACATTATTTTACCAAAATAAAGAGAGATCATGCAAAATGCATGTTATTTTTTATTTAGTACTGGTCTGGATAAGATTTAAACAAAAGAAGTTCACATATCGTCCCTCGGCTATTAATGCATCGTGTTTCCTTCTGGATCATCAGTGAATGTTTGAACCTTTTTTAATATTTGTGTTTGAGTCCCTCAGTTGTCCTCAGTGTGAATAGATGGATCTCAAAATCATACAGTCACTGCTGGAAAGGGTTCAGATATGCAAAAGATGCTGAAAAACTGAAGAAACAGCTTCTTCTGAAGAACGCTGCTCAGTTTAACTGTTCGGAACAAACAAGGGACTCATGCACAACCATCACAAAACAGAAACACACAGCTGTGGATCATGCCTAACCTGATTTTACCAAGTGAGACATGTTCCTGGGACAACATCGTTGTTGACCCTGGAACAACATTGTGATTAACCAATCAGATTTCAAGAACCAGTTTATAGATTTTGTGAAGTTTATGCTTAAAATCAGTGTTTGGTGCTTGTACATCAGTGTCATTCATCTATCATTTCCTCTGATTTTAGGGATTACTCATGGTTAAGGTTAGGTTTAGGTGTAGGGATATGGTTAAGAATATATTTTTGGAGTAAAATGTTGTTCCAGGGTCAACAAAATATGTTGACCTAGGAACACATCGGACTTGGCAAAATCAGGACGTGCGTGGATCATTCAGCTAACAACACAGTATTACGAAATCAAGCACATACTGTATAAACTTTAGGAAGGGTAATCTTTATAAATGTAACTATGTAAACATCTTTCATGTGAAATCACATATTAAGGTTAGTGCTGAAAAAACAAACAAACATGCATTTTGTATGACCCCCCTTATTTTGGTAAAATTTTGCAAATGCTAATTTTGACTACAACTGTAAATATAATATTTTTATTAGTATTTTTAGTTTAATAAATCAAAATCATAAAATATTAACCTTAATTTATATTGTGTATTTACATTGATTAAAACCTGGCACTAGGCCTCTCTGATATAAACAAATGCATTTAGCAACTAAACTGTGTTGCAGTGGTTAGTAAAGAAGAAGCTGGATTCTGCACAGTATTTCTAATAAATATAATATATATAATCGCTTTTCCAAGATGGCAGCGCGTCCACATGCAGCGGCTTCTCTCTGTCCCGACAGAACGGTGTTTTCGTGTTTTTTGTCTTGTGAGTCGCAGTGTTTTTGCACGTTGTCGTCGCGTCTACCTGTCTGTAAGCGCAAATACAGTACTGGCTAATGTACGCTCGTTGGACAATAAACTGGACTACATTCGTTTACTACGCTCAACTCAGAGGACTGTAAGAGACTGTTGTGTTTTTGTGTTCACGGAAACATGGCTCAGCAAAAGCGTTCCAGATGGCGCTATTCAGCTCGACCAGCTGACGTGCTATCGAGCGGACAGAGCTCTCGTCGCGGGAGGAAAAACCCGCGGCGGGCGGGCTTTGTTTTTATATCAATGACGCGTGGTGCAGCGATACTGTTGTGATCTGCAAACACTGCTCACCCCTGGTGGAGTTTATGATTATTAAGTGCCGGCCGTTCTATCTGCCGAGGGAATATACTGCTATACTGCTCATTTCAGTGTACATTCCCCCATTCAACATCACCAGCAACAGGAACGACGCACTTAAAGAACTGTACCAACACATCAGTGAGCAGCAGACAGCACACCCCGATGCTTTTCTCATCATAGCTGGGGATTTCAACCATGCTGACCTTAAGAGTGTGTTTCCAAAAATACACCAGCACATCAACTTTCCAACATGAGGTAATAACATTTTGGACTTTGTTTACACCACACAGAGAGGAGCTTACAAAGCCCTCCCCCTCCCACTCACCCACCTCGGAGCCTCAGATCACATCACTGTCATGCTAATGCCTGCATACAGACCGCTCATTAAAGTCGCCAAACCAGTTTACAAACAGATTAAAGTGTGGCCAGAAGGATCATCAGAGATTCTTCAGGACTGCTTCAACACAACTGACTGGGACATGTTTAAACAGGCTGCCACATGCAATAACACCACTGACCTCCAGGAGTACTCAGAGACTGTTACTGCCTACATAAATAAGTGTATTGATGATGTAACGATCACAAAAACTATCACTGTCCGGGCCAATCAGAAGCCATGGATGACGGGGAAGGTCTACAGACTCCTGAAGACGCTGAACGCTGCCTTCAGAGCTGGAGATGAGGTGGGCCTGAGAACAGCTAGGGCCAACCTGTCCCGCGGCATCAGAGAGGCTAAGAGACAGCACTCCAGGAGGATAGCTCACCAATTCAGTAACAGCAGAGACACTAGGAGCCTGTGGCAGGGGATACAGACCATTACGGACTACAAGCCCCCACCACGGACCTGTGACAACAACATCTCTCTGCTGAACGAGCTGAACACCTTCTTTGCTCGCTTTGAGCAACAAAACAGCACCACTGCACAGAAGACTGCACCTCCTCCCGGCGACCAGGTGATGACTCTGACCCCATACAGCGTGAGGAGATATTTCAGTAGGATCAATGCCCGCAAAGCTCCGGGTCCTGACAACATCCCTGGGCGTGTACTGAGAGACTGTGCAGCATAACTCACTGATGTCTTCACAGACATTTTTAACATCTCACTGAGTCAGGCTGTTGTTCCCACATGCTTTAAAACTACCACCATCATCCCAGTCCCGAAGAAGCCATCTCCATCCTGCTTCAATGACTACCGTCCTGTTGCACTTACCCCCATCCTCATGAAGTGCTTTGAACGGCTAGTCATGCACCACATCAAGTCTGCCCTCCCCCCCTCCCTGGACCCCTTCCAGTTTGCATATCGGTCCAACCGCTCCACCGATGATGCCATCTCCACTGCCGTCCACTCAGCACTCACCCATCTGGAAAAAAAGGACTCTTATGTCAGAATGCTGTTCATAGACTTCAGTTCAGCATTCAACACAATCATCCCTCAACAGCTCATCTACAAGCTGAGTCAGCTGGGGCTCAACACTTCGCTGTGCAACTGGCTGTTGGACTTTCTGACTGGAAGACCTCAGACAGTACGGGTCGGCAGCAACACATCCAGCACCATCACACTGAACACTGGGGCCCCCCAAGGATGTGTGCTGAACCCCCTCCTCTTCACTCTGCTGACCGATGACTGCACACCGTCACGCAACTCCAACCTCTTTATGAAGTTTGCAGATGACACGACTGTGGTGGGTCTCATTAGCAACAAAGATGAGACAAACTACAGGAGTGAGGTGAGCCGCCTGGCCATGTGGTGCAGTGACAACAATCTCTCTCTGAACTTGGAGAAGACGAAGGAGATTGTTGTTGACTTCAGGAGAGCACACACTCAGCACATTCCTCTGACCATCAACGGTGCGACTGTGGAGAGAGTGATCAGCACCAAGTTCCTGGGTCTGCACATCACAGAGGACCTCTCCTGGACTGAAAACACCGCAGCACTGGCCAAGAAATCACAACAGCGTCTCTACTTCCTCCGCAAACTGAGGAGAGCCAGAGCCCCACCCCCCATCCTGCACACCTTCCACAGAGGCACCATCGAGAGCATCCTGACGACCTGCATCACTGTGTGGTATGGCGCCTGCAACGTGTCCTGCCGAAAGACTCTACAACGCATAGTGAGAGCAGCTGAGAAGATCATTGGTGTCTCTCTACCCTCCCTCCAGGACATTTATGGAACCCGTCTCACCCGCAAAGCCCTCTGCATCACAGGTGATCCCACCCACCCATCACACAGCTTCTTCAGCCTGCTGCCATCAGGGAGGAGACTGCAGAGTCTGCAGGCCAGGACCAGCAGACTGAAGGACAGCTTCATCCACCAGGCTGTCAGGAAGCTGAACTCCCTCCCGAACCTGCCCCCCCTCCCCTCTTCTTCCCCAGGCACCACTGAACTATGAACCCCCCCCCACTAATTATTTGATGACATGCACGAGTCACTGGTGCAGCATTGGTCTGCTCACTCACCGCTCACTACCTCATTCGGCATGGAACCACCTCATCAGTCAGTTAAATAACTGCTCTTGGTCACTTGTCACTTTAATCAGACTTAAGATATTTTTAATAAGTGATTTTTTTGCACTAAAAAATATTTTAACTGCACTGTTGTTCACTTCATTGATTTGCACTATGTCTGTCATTTACCTTGCGCTGCTTTATTTAACTTTATTTTTAACTTTTATTTTTATTATATGTCTTTTTTTATAATTCCCTTATTGTATAGTTGTATCTAAATTTTATATTTGATCTAGTTATTTTTTTAGGCTTTAATGTTAATGTTATCTGTATGCACCGGGGTCTGAGAGTAACGCAATTTCGATTCTCTGTATGTATGTACTGTACATGTGGAAATTGACAATAAAGCAGACTTGAACTTGAACTTGAATTATCTAGTAATAATAAATTCCCCAATTTAATGTCACCACCAGCAAGTCTAAATATGTGCAATAAATCCCTGCCATGATATGATCGTCTATGAAACATGCAAGACTGTGTCCAGGTAAACTGAAAGTCTTCATAAAATATAAAAGAAGGCTGTATCAATATTTACAGCTGTTCAAAGAAATCTTTGATCTATATTTAAAAAGTGACACAGATCATACTGTATAAAGCACACGTGATCAATAAATGATGACAGTCCACACAACAGCAACTGAAATAGATACTGCATGAAAAAAACAGTACAGAAATACAGCATTATGAGTTCTGATCTGACAAATAAAGCTCCTGATCCCTCAGATCTGTAATGTGTACAGCAGCGCTCGCTCCGATGCTCACGGCACGCCTGCTGACGCTTGAATCGACCTGGAGCAGATCAGAGAAGGGTTTCTGGAAGCTTTTAATCTTTCAGGAGGGATGGAGACAGTGGCAGAAAGCTGAATCATCAGAAAAAACACGGTCTGTTCGCCACGATTAGCCTGTAAACATTAGAGTTTGGGATGATAGAAACTCCACCTTAAACACAGCATTGCTGCAAATAAAGAACTATGGTTGAAGTTTAATAGACTTACAGAGAAAGGTCTATAATTTACTTTAGAAATCAATAACACAGCAACTTAATCAAGGGATTAACATTTGTAAATGTGCCAGTGTAACACTAATGAGCGGATGGTATTTCAGCCATCTGTTCCATATTAATGAATCCTGACTCTCTAACACATTATGCACTCAAAGACCAGAACGTGAGTAAACAAGGACCTTCGTTTTACAACATCTTCCAACATAATTCACCATCTGGGTGCCTGCAATATCCTATGACAGGGTCACATTTATTGCACCTTCGAGACAGTCCAGAGATACACGCCGAGCCTCAAAGGAAAGACGAAACACATTCCACAACACACACACACACACACACAAACCTTTCTTAACGTTCTTTACCTTCGTCATTTTATTACTAAGATGTATTTTGATAGGTTTGTGTGTTGCATAAAATGGTTAATCATGTTATGCGAGGATTATAAATTGCTGACTTGTAAATTGGAAATGTTTTTGGAATGAATGTTCTCAAATAGAATCATGAGTTGTAACCCTACCCCCAAGTTCTACGAGCTTGTTAGAATATCACTGCTTAAATCTGATAAGCCATAACTTATTAGAGCGGGCGTTTCCCAAGAGACAAAGGAACATATTTCTCCCGCTTCAGATCGTGGACGTTCATTGGTTGTTCACACAAACAGAGGCGTGAACCAGTCAAGACATAAGAACTGACACAGGAAGTTCCTCCTTCTCTTCTCCTCTTCCTCGTCTACTCTCCGCTCTCTTCTCTGCGCTTCCGTCGGGTAGATGATCTCAGCGGCTGAGAAAACAGCCTCTTCTCATGGCTCCTTCGGGAGCTTCCATCTCTGTTTTCTTTTGTTTTCTGTACTAAGTTCCTCTCTACATGAGGAAGACGAACGCTGACTCATTACGTTCGTTAGACCTTTGGAATACCGTGCGTGTCCGCAGCAGCCCCGGAAGACACGAGAGAACACACCAATCACAAAGAGACACATGCAAGTATTATTTTCTAGAGAGATTGAAATGCTGCTTAAAGTTTGTCTATTACCTTTTCAAGGTGATTTGATTCGTTGTTGTCTTTCAAAAGGTTACTGTCTGTGAGTTTGCATAACTGAGCGTATTCTGTGATCGCGCCTATTCTCTCTCTCTCTCTCTCTCTCTCTCTCATCCTCTCTCTCTCCCTCATTTGGTTTCCGTTGTCTTGTACAAAGTTTACTGTCTGTATTGTCGTACGCGTAATTACTCTGTGTGATTTGTAGTTTGATGTATTATTAGTTCAATTATTAAAAACCAATATATATTCATGATTGCTTCTGTCTAAAACGCTCACGTCACGAGTCAATGAAATTTCTGATCTTACAAGCTCTTTACTTTTCAGTAACCAAAATTTCATAATGATAGGATAATGTTTTCATGGCCAGAGAATATTTTTCCTTGAATTATAAGAAGTGATAACTTTACTGAAAGTCGATAAGTTAATCTTACGGCCGTTTGCTGAACAAACCACTGTTTGATTTGCAGTAATTTACAGTAAGAGATATCACTATAATTGATATGAAGAATGGAATACTGACATATTAATGAGTAAATTACAGTGCCTTGTAATGAGTTATTGATATATACAATTCTTGTAAGGTATAATTTTCTGTGCGTCAGGGTCTAGGCTTCAGCTGCTCGATGGGTTTGCCATCTCACACGGATCAGATGCGTGTTCCTTCACCAATCCAGCACGTACCACTGAGCCCAACTCCTGCTTTATCTGCGGAAAGCCATGCAATCATATCCCCCACATGAGCACCACTGCAGTTACTACACCAGGACACAATCAGAGATAAAAGCAGGCCAACCGGATGTTCAACAGCACGAATCCTTCGACTTATGAACAGAAAGAACGTGCAACATTATAATTAGAGGCCTGCTATGAACTCCTCACAGACTCCAGAGGGACAGAACATCAGCCTAGAGCTCTTAAAGGGACAGCTCCCAAAAAATCAAACATTTACCATCATTCTGTCATTGTTCCAAACCCGTATAACTTTCTTCAACTAGCTGCTCTTTTACATTCAAGGACAATAAATGATACCAGAGCCTTTAAGCTGTGAGATAAAGCAAGTGCTCTGAATCCATTCAACAACCTCCTTTGGAACCTTTAAAAAGTATTATTAAATATTTCATTTATTATTATTATATTATTTATTGTTATATAAAGTTCCACAGGATCTCTGTGTTATCTCTTCACTCCAAGCCCTCATAACTTACTTCTTTACAATGTTTCTTAATTGAATGCTTGAAAGGCTGAAAGTCTGTCTGCTCTATTTCCAGAGCTGGCATTATCTCTTTAACTAGATGTTATCTTGTCACCCACAAGCGCACGCAGTGTTAATGAACACGGATTTGAAGCTTAAGTGAAGGTAATGGCAGATTTTCTTGGGTCAAACCAATGAGGCTCATCACGGTGGTACACCACAAAACAGAGTTAATGCACGTCTGAGGTCATAAAATAAAAGACATAAACAAAACCACTGTTGCCAGATGAAGAGAAACTGTCAGAGAAAGACAAAGGTGATTGTACGTACATGAAATAGATGGGGTATCCTCCTTCAATATACCAGCAGTACTTCTTTGCTTCTATGCACTGCAAAAAAAGAAAAGAATAAATGTATTCATTAAACTTAAGATACATTTAATGTACAATTATATATTATGTTTAGACAATATTCTGAAAATGTTACAGAATTATTATTTTATGATTATTATTTTAATAACATTTACCACATCCTGGGTAAATTAACTACATATTCACATTTTTTTGCATCCTGATTTGAGGTTTCTGGACACTTAAAAACATCTCAATGTCATTAAAGGAGACGCCTAAGATCAAAGCAGGAGGAGTGTGCAATGAATCAAACAAGACAATGACATGAAAGGCAAACAAATGAAAGCACACGCTGTGAATCTCTGTAATCTGGCCATCCTCAGCCAGGCGTTCAAACTAAAACAACTTGCTGTGGCTCATGAGAAACTCTTCACAAACCAAACAAACCGCAGATCAGTGTTGGCTCACTCGTGTTCATTTCAGTTTGAGGGCGAATGAAACATGATTTTGTGTGGACATACAGTGCAATTTAGTTATTTAATTTGAAACTGAACATTTCTGCTGAACATTAAGAAATACAAGGAAAGGGAAGAAACAAGTTCCTTCCATATCATCCAGTTCTTGAATTACTGTCAAATATTTCATTGTTTGAACTCTTGTTGAACATCACACTGAAAGACAAAAACTTGATGATGCAACCATCATGAAATATGAAGGAATTTTCAGCATTTTCCATATCCTGGAAGAAAATAGAAAATATCCTGGAAGAAAATAGAAAATATCCTGGAAGAAAATTACCAGTAGGCTATATAAACAATTAAAATGTATAGCATCATTAAGATTTTTTTTTTTTTAAATAAGGAATCACAGTTTCCACAGAAATATTGAGCAGCACAACTGTGTTCAACATTGATAATAATCAGAAATGTTTCTTGAGCAGTAAATCATCATATTATTCTGATTTCTGAAGATCATGTGACACTGAAGACTGGAGGAATGATGCTGAAAATACAGCGGAGCATCACAGAAATACATTACACTTTAACACAGATTCACACAGAACACTGATGATTTACACTGGAGTAATATTTCACAATATTACTGTTTTTACTGTATTTTTGATCATATATACATATATAGTGGTAGTATACATATAATAATGGTGAACTAAACAGACTTCTCTCAAAAACATAAAAGAATCTGATAGATCCAAGACATTTGTACTGTAGTAGAAGTAAAATTAAACCCCTAAATATTAATATTTTAACTCATCCTGCAACATTTGTTCAACAGATGTGAATGACATCTCAAGATCTGCCCACTTTCTATTACTTTTCTAAGAGACTGGACTAGCAATATTTGACTGGAGGACAATAAAACAAAGAAAGAAAACTGCACTTGATCAATACATAATGTGGCTCTTTTGACCTGAGCCTGTAAGAAAGCACACAGAACACTTCAGTAACCATCCAGACACACAAACTGACTTATACACAACCAAGCAGAAGCCATACTGACCTCCTGAATATAATATAATCTACGTGTAATGTAAATAATGTAAAAATGCCAAAATTACTTCCAACAGTGCATTAGATGCACAGATCCCAGGTCACATATTACATGGATAGATCAGTTCACCTCCAAAATGAAAAGTCTTTCAGACGATTCCAGTCAAAGTTATATTAAAAACTGTCCTGGCTTATGATGGCATTGGCCGTGATTTTAAAGTCCAAAGAAGTGCATCCATCCATCCATCATTAAAAATGCTCCATATGGCTCTGGGGGTGAATAAAGGCCTGCTGAAGCAAAGTGATGTGTTTGTGTAAATATCCACAACTGTATAAACCACAAGCTTCTATATTTATATAAATCCCACATGTGGAAAGTGCCAGTAAAAACAAAAAACAGGAAGAAAATGAACCAAGGCTGTTTTCCACGGCAGCGTTAGTACTTCAGCATTAGTCATGTAATGACTAACACTGTGAACAGCAGCAAAGCCAAAGTTTACAGACTGTTTACAGATCCGAGTGTTTGCCAAGCAATCCAGGTCTGTGATGAATATGCATTAGACACATCTAGTCTCACTGCACTGATGCCTTGGGACGATATCAGCCGCGTATCAGTATCAACACAGCCATCTGAACGTCTACTGTCTACCCTCCGGAGTTCAGAAAGAGCTCAATTAATGACCACTCCTACACGCAAACCTAAAATCAACATTCATGCACTTATGTTATTTGCAGCAGCAGCATGATGAAGACAAAAAAAAAGATATTACGAGTGCTAAAACCCTGCCATCGCTACGCTGGATTAAATTAATAGTGGAGTGCCGAGCGTTTCTGTCCTGCTAAGCGTTTTGCTGATGATGTTAGCTGACGTGATGTATAAGCTTTCTCAGTGAGCAGAGTAGAAACCTGTGATATTACATTTCATACAGCCGTGAGATTGTTTCGCCGGGCGAATGAGAGCAAACTGGGATTCACGGCAGACAAAGATCCACCAGTCAGAGGAATGGCTTGTATGTGTGTGGGTGGAGTTATCCAGAAGCAAACATCTCCCTGTCACTGCGTTGGGCACATGGAGAAATAACCGAGATCTGACAGCGAGAGGAAGATCACAGACGGCCAATTAACCCTGCGAGTCAGCCGAGAGCTTTCATTAGTGCGTCCAGCTGTCCTCAACAACACCGCTTTACCAGCAACTTACTGTACGCACAGCTGAATCATAGAGTCAAACCGGTGGCCAAGATGCTGTATATGCATTAAAAATACATTCTGAAGAGCAAGCATAAAACACTCCTTAAAAACATGACTCATCTGGATGCTGATCCAGTCGGACAGATTCCCTAACACACTGAACGGCTACAGTAGCTACTATACACTCTTCTTCACAGCTCAATCTCATATTCACAATAAAACATTAGTCTGCTTAATTTTTTTATTTGTTTCATTTTTTTTACAACTCTACATACTGTAATGCTACTGAAAACAGGGTACAGGTATTCACTATTAACTATGACTTTTCTCAGTAAACTCCTAATTTGTTAGTAAGGCAGTTGTTTATGCATGCTGATGAGGAACTAGTTCATAGGGAATAGAGTTCCCTAATCTCAAGTGTTACCAAAAAATAAATTCAGTTTCTCCAACACTGCTGTGCAGCTCATATATAAATATCCACGTCAAAACAAACAAACAAACAAACAAACAGCAGACCTTCTGATTCTCTCAGGGATAAAAATTAAGCCTTGGTCATAATATACTTATGACCACATTATTCCACTATGCATGAAAAGAGAAAGATAATGCTGATCTCAACAGTCCATCATTTCTGTTGAAGATCCGAAAGGTCACAGTTTATGGTGTAAGCAGGCCGTGACTAGGATGGCAGTTCCTCCCATGAGTCGTTTAGCATGGCCACCTAACGATACGAGCTTTAAGACTAAATCCAATCAGATCTCAAGCCCTCTCACCAGGGAGATCTAGCGGGAGAAGCAGTCTGCTGTTTGTGAGAGCTCAGGGCTTGAGTTGCGTGTTTGGTTCAGAGAAACAGTGTCATTACCAACCTTCTCATGCTAGGAATCACACATGCACTTAACTGCTCTCGGCTAAAGAACAACAGTTTCGTAAGAGAAGCCAGCTGGGAGGAACATCCTCTGGGAGTTTGCTGGTTTAGATTCAGTTGTGTCTCAACCCTATTCCGCCTCTTCCTCTGCAGTAATGTCCTGAATCCTCTCTGTATTAGGCAGAAATTGGAAATGGTTCCAGTTAATGTGGAGACTGGAAACTCCTCACACACTGAAAAAAATGTTATGTTGAATTTACTTAATTTTATTACGTCAAGGGGTTGCACGAAATAAATTTATCTAATTCCAGATATAGTTTTTAAGTTGAGTGAACTTATATTTTATAAGTTGAGTTTACTTATATTTTATAAATTGGTTGTACTTATATTTTATACATTGAGTTTATTAATCTCTTTCAGTAATTTCAGATTAATTATATTCATAATTTTAGCTAAACTATTTTGAGTAGAATTTACTCAAATTAATTGTGCAACCTAAACAATTTAATCGTTTAATTTCTACATACTAAAAAATAGTTTTAATCCAATTTATTTTTATCTATTGTATCTTTCATTAATATTCAAACAAATAAAGCAAACCCAATGTTTTTAATTCTAACTTTATTTCTCTCATCCAAGATATTTTTGCTCTCTCAAACAAGAGTGACTGTAATGTAACTCAGTAGTCACCATTTCTCAGAGACCTCAATACATGGTACACCACACACAATGACGGTAACAATCAGTGAATAGTGTTTGAGTATAAATGGGTCATTTTGAGTAGAAAACGAACTTCAGGCATCACAAAAATGAATGTCACTAAAAATAACATCAAAAGCAACCATACAACTGTGTAAATACAACTCGAAAACTGTGAAAAGTTTAACATTTTTAATTATTCATGCCCCAGTGCATGATGGGAAATACACTGAAAAAAATGATTCATTGAATTTACTAAAAACAATTATTTAAATATAGCTAAAATAAATGGATTGCAACCACTTACCATAATTTTTTTAGTAAATTTAATGAATCATACCATCATAATCAATTTGTTTAAAACCAATTAATAATTATTAATTAAAATCAAAAACTAAATTTAAATGGATTAAACTAGCTAAATTGATTTACGCTTAATTTAATTGGGGCCATAATCGTTTTTTTCAGTGCAGAACCAGGACTTTGTGTCTGTGACACCATCCAATCAGACGGTTGGCCCACGGTCAGACGGATGCATGCTGACCAGAGAAGCGGTTTCACAGACTGGCTGGCCACTGACACAACAACTCATTTTACTGGAGCATGCGCAGTGAACCATCATTATTACTATGCTGTGGCATTATTATTACTGTTCTTCTTGCACATAACTCGTCCTGCACTGTTTGTCGTGGACCCAAGAATCACGTGGTTTATTGACGAGAGGTGTGCTATGACTTTCGTAAGAAATCAGGCTTACGATGTTTGCACAGTGGGCGAAAAATCCCGTAGACTTTCACAGACTCCGATAAACAGATGTATATCTCTTGAAAGAGAAGTGTCTTAGAAACGTGGGGGCGGGATCATTTGACTCAGGGCAGCTAACAGCCAATCACAAACACTTCCTACCCACACCCTAGCAACCAAAACCCTAAGAGTAATATCTTCAAATCCATGAAGGTTGGTATATATCATTAATACTGGCAAGCCGCTTTTGGAGTATTATCATCGGTAGCTACCAAGTCACTCCCTAGCAACCAAACAGAATACCCTAGCAACCATTTATCAAGGCCAAATCAATATGAATGTAAAGAGCACATTTCTAAAGAACTATTTTCCTGGACAGAATGTCGACCTGGAAACAATGCTGAGTTTCCATTCTACAGTAGACCAGATGAAGCACAGACAGTCAATGCAAGACAAAACAAAACAAAGGCTTGTCAAACAAACCATAAATTGCACATATTTTCAAGAAGCTGTTTATGTTTTTACTCCATTATCATCCTTCAGTAATGTCACTGCTTATACAAAAAACCTCCTGAGATGACAGACGCGAGCAAACGGTTGTTTCCTGACTGAAGGTGAATGGTTGTTTCTGAGCAGGGGTTAGCATGAGTCCAGACAGAGCTGCTTTATTGTGGCCAGCGGCTCCACGACACACACGTCAGCCCAAGCGCTGGACCACTGACCGCCTACACAGTCCTGCTGTTCAGAGAGCGACAGCAGCTGTTAACTGAGGATCCACGGCATCAGGCTGAAACCGCTGTCTCTGGTTAATATAGATTCACAGATTAACACAAATCCCTGTATCAATGCTACATCACCCAATCAAACCCCTGCTGTCTTCTGTCAACTTCTGACTGATCCCGCAGTCTTTGCTCAGTGACAGGAATCGACCCGGGTCAAGCACTCACAACAGGAAGCTGGATATGACACACAGACTACAGAATAACACTATACTTCTCATTAGACGGTTAAAATGCGCTCAGCTGAAGTAGCTCATGCATTTCATCAACATCATTTACGTTTAAATTCAGATGAATGTATAATGGATGTTTACACTGTAAAAATGATTTCAATGGCAAAAGACTATTAAAATGCTGTGATATATTTCAAGTCATTTTAGA
Source organism: Carassius gibelio (assembly GCF_023724105.1). Lineage (NCBI taxonomy): Eukaryota > Metazoa > Chordata > Actinopteri > Cypriniformes > Cyprinidae > Carassius > Carassius gibelio. The sequence goes on from NC_068394.1 coordinate 14,471,400, forward strand.
ATAACATGCTGCTAAATCGGCAGTTTTATTTTATTATTATAATTTTTTACGTTGCCAGAATTCTCTGTGTGACTGCTAACATTTCATGAATTTTTCTTCAAATAAATATTTATTATTGTGTTTTCTTAGCAGGTGATTTTAAGGTGGTTGTCAGTATATTATAAAGTTGAAAAATATTCGTCAGTTAATGACATATACAGGTTTGTTAATGTAAAATTCATTGAAATTTGTTAAACTTCAGCACAGTTCTTCAAACCATCGCTTCCCATTTTTACCATAAATTCAGAGTTTTTTTTTTTTTTGGAAAAAAGGCAAATTTTGTGCATTTCACAGTTTCTTTGTTTAAGTATATTTTTTAACCATTATTTATTCCCTTTTGCCTTCATTACTTAATAAAGTGGTTATATGTTGTGACAAACAAATGTAGATGCAGTACATCACACCGCTACACATCAACTTCTTAAAGGTTTCCTTTAATTATTCACTGGTTATGAAATACTATTTCACCCGAGAGGATAACTAAATTCAGCTAGTTTTTTTTTTTTTTTTTTTTTTTTTTTTTTTTGATGATGATGATGATGATTAAATTAGAAATATTCAGGCTAGCTTGAGAAGAAGCCAGTGTTTTTACTTATTACAAAAAATACATCCATAGCACAACTCATAATGCCTTCTTCTGATTATCCATCTGTGGCACAAGTGGATATGAGCCATAAATCATCAATCAGACAGATAGATGTGTGTCGTTCCTCTCTGAACGAGTCTTTCAGAGTCACGGCCTCCACATCATTACACTGAGAAACAACATGCTTGACTGTGTCTGTGAGAATAGAGCTCTATCAGCACTGCATGCCTTGATGTTATGCTACAGTTTATGAGAGAATAAGCTGTCATATTGATGTAGTCCCATCTAAGTGATTATGACAAAGTGCCTCTCTCTTCTCTGACAGGCCAGTGTAATGATGAGGTGAAATATACCACGCTGTATCTGCTGTACAGTGAGGAGCTCTGATGAGGCTTCATGCCTTAGCTTCGCAGGAGACTTTGAAATGTAAATGCTGTAGATATCAAAGGTTAGGAAGTAATTTGGAAAAGAAACAGCCAACCCACAGCAAAACGGCTAACAGAGACAGATACATCAAATCAGATCGCAGCAAACCAGCTGAGTGTACACATCTACATACATATAAAAATAAAATAAAAAACACTGGGATCAAATCAGTATGCTGGTAAAATTAAATAAGATTAAACCGTTTTAAAATTAATTTTTAACTTAAATTTTCAAAATATGAAAAAATATGCATTTCAGCAGGAATGCGTGTATTATACATATACATTTTTGGGATCTCATTACATTGTACATTGTAATAGATACGATTTCTCCAATAATTATGGTAGAATTTTTATATTATTATTATTATTTTATTTTTATTTATTTATTTTTTAATAAGTGAATTGTTCAGGGGCAAAATAAATAAATAAATAAATGTATTAATTAATTAATAACGAATATATTTTTACATTCAGTCACCCATAACTTCCTTAATGGGATTTTCATGAACGCGTGGACTACTTAAAAGGCCTTAATAACCCATCAGTGACAATTCATATGATGTAAACACACACACACACACACACACACACACACACAGCTAAAACACTTCTAGCACGTCTGATTTCATCTCAGAAGAAAAACTACGAATAAAACAACCCCCCCAAACAGATCTAAACACAATGCAGGTTATCTATGTGACTGAACTGAGACACCACAGTGGTCTTTACAGTATCTCTCCTGTGATTTAGTGAAGGAGGAGAGGACAGAGACAAAGACTCAACTAGCTCCATCACATACTGTACATGAAACACTGAAGTAACGCGGCTCCTTAGAAACGCGCCAGCACCGATCTGGCTCGAAACAAGGGCAATAACGAGCCAGTGAAGTGGATCCTCGCAGTCCGATGAGAAATGAGTGAGATTGTGAGACCCACCTGGAGGAGCGCGCACAGCGTCAGCAGCACCGCCGCTCCATGGCGCTTCATGTCGGCTCCGAGGCGCAGAGAGATCCGCTGCTGTCAGGACCCAGGTGTCATAGCAGTAAAGCGTGGATGTTCACAGGTGAAGCTCGAGCATGCTGAAGCTGAGGAGAGAACAGCGCCTGCATCTCAGCTCGACTCGCGCGCGCAACAATGCAATGCATCTGATTCCAGCGCTGAAGAAAACACAGCACGCGATGAGCGCGCACAAACAGCCCTGGGCTTCTTTCTCATCCTCCCAATACAAAACCGCTTATTATATACTTCAAATAAAAAAGGCACATATTGAATTACAGTACAACGTAGGCTAATGTTACCTGGATATAAAACGTAGAAAGAAAGTAAAACGTGTGTGTGTGTGTGTGTGTGTGTGTGTGTGTGTGGATTGAAACAAAAATATGAAACCAAATGGCATTTATTTTAAATATATCCTGGAACATTCTTGCTATGTTTGATTTATATAATAAAACTAAAATGTTTATTTTAACTATTTAAATTCTGCTTTACAGTGCATGCTATTTTTTTATAATATTGACTGAATTCAATTACAGCATTTATATGCATTTACAACCTTTCTCCTCTGGGAACATGTACCAAAATCAGAAAAAAAAAAACAAAAACAAAAAAAAAAAACAGAAAGAACTGTTGTATAAACGGGAATATACATGACTATGATGACAAGAGAAAGCAATGGAGATGATGTTGGAAAAACACATAAATCCTATCTACATCAGTGTTTCTCAATATTTGTTATTTTCCTGTTTGCTACTGATTATTATTTTTTCCCTATATTTTTGTGAAACATCAATCCACTTTTTTATGCTCTGCTCTCTGTACCTTCTTGAAATATATTAAATCCTATATGCATTTAACAGGTCTTACCTTAACATTTATATCTTCTGCACCCAGTCTTAAAGTTACCTTTGCAACTTTATGTGACTCTCTAGGAATAACTGAACCCTTTAACAATATTCCTTTTATTATCTGCTTCAAGTGTGCTAGTGATCTTGAATGAAATGACACAGAATCAGCGTCTGTCTGAGGTTTATTTGTCCTCCCTGTGCATCCGCCAATGTCCGTTGCCATGGCAGCAGTTTTTATCTAAACAAAGAAGAGGAGAGAGAGAGAGACAGAGAGAGAGAGAGAGAGAGACAGAGAGAGAGAGAGAGAGAGGGGGAGAGAGAGAGTTCATGCTAGTGTTTTTGTTTCAGGGCGTTGATTTTTTCACTTAATTGGGTAGCCTCACTAATGACTAAGGCTCTAATGAGTTGAGATGATGAATTGAAGTCCCCCTCTACTGTCTTGTTATGTTGCCAGGAGTTTGTGAAGAGAAGCTGGGGGAATGCAATTAGTTCTGTGGGCCGTGACTCAAGCTAAATGTCCCCACTGTCTGTCATCACCTGTCCATGAAACTCAATCGCACTTTCCCTGCTTTGGTTCTCTGAACAAGGGATGATGTTATATGATGGATGGCTTCTCGCTCAAACTAAATTACAACAAAGGAAATGTAAAAAAAAAAAAAAGCCTTCGTAGTTTTAGTCAATGATAACAACACTTATGCCTGTCCATAAATTCCTGTCAAAAATGAACCAAAACATTTAAATAAACACAACAGTGAGAAGTCTATAGTTTCATCGGTACTGTAGGCAGCGTTCCTTACTGTATTCTGTATTACTGTATTCCTTCATCTGTCCAGCTGGTTTGCTAAAACCTTCTCTGCTGTCAGAACACAGAGTTTCTTCATACTGCCAGTGTTAGACATGTGAACATTTAACCTTTGAACGAGGCCTTCACATGGCTACCAGCTCAAGCTGAGATGGGAACCTGCAGCCAAGCTGATGATGTACGAGTATTACAGTAAAACTGCAAAATGTCACAAAATGACATTTCTAAAAGATAAACCAAGGCATTACAATTTCTTAAACATCAAATCAGCAGATATAGCACTATTTTACAGTCACTCTTTCCTCTCTTACTTCTCCTTTACTGATATACTGTAACCAAGCAATAAAGTTTTCGAGGCAATGATGTATTGTGCATAAATCATGGCTGAAGGGCGTTGTTTTGCACGACATGACAGCAAATTGTTAAAGGTTTTTCTACAAAAGGATCAGCCCAGTTTTTGCTAGATCATTCTATATCCTTCTACATAGTTAACCCCTAGATCCTCCTCTTAAACTTCTCCACACTGGTCCTACATCACAGGTAGATCCATCAGAGGAAGGGCATTGCCTCTATTTCATTTAAATATTAATGGGGGAACCACAGGGTTCGGTGCTGGGCCCCCTCTTTTTCTCAATATTCACAAGAATTTTGGAACCCATGTTGTCTCTGTGAGTCCTCAGTCCTGTTAATGGACTCAATCCTAACTCCTCCACAAAAACATAACTAAATATTATTTCTCTAGTTTTATTGTTATCTCATTGTTGCTTATCTGTGTTCTAGTATTTATTTTCCTCAGCAATTTGAGACTGGTGTATCAAAGCATTTCTCTTATTTCTGCCTTCTCTGGAAGAATCAGTTATGTTATATTTCTCATTCCTAATCAATTTTGATAAATTGCAAAACTTATTAACAGCCACCTATCATACACTTCACAACATATTTGCTGTAGCTTAATGGGAATATTCTGCTCTGAAGCGGAATGGATATTTCTGCATCCCTTCACAGTCCTATCCACTGAATTATTAAATTGATGGCATATGCTTACAAAAACAGAACTCATTCTCTGAATTTGAAGAAACTACATGTAATCTAATTTGAATGAAATTAAGTGAGAAGCACAGATGTATAATTGGGGAAAATCATTCATAAAAGAAGCCCAATCTAACGAAGTCCAATGTTTCCATGATGTTTGAACATGATTCAGTCCATTAACACACTGGTTATTGACCAGGACATCTCTCATTAGAGGAAACACATTACAGAGCAATAGAGAGGTCAGGGAATACAGATAACGGTCAGGACAACCTCATTACTGCTGCTTTATGATAATAAATGATCATAACTTTATATAACGGCATTATTTATGTGTTTACATGCACATACAGTACCGTATAATACAATGAACCTACAGTACTAATACCATCAACATGATCTAGTATCATTCTGTAATGGAATATCTAATAATATTTATCTATTTGCAGTAGGGCACTAAACACACAAAGTAACATTCACTCTTCTAATGGCCTGCCGGTGTAATTGCACACATGCATCAGTTGTCATAAGGGAATGTACAGTAGTGTATATTCTAGAATCCCTTCCCGTTGTGTGCCGACTCAGGCTCCTCAGGGAAACAGAGTAATGTGACGGCATCAGAGAAGCTGACGCAGCGCACTGCTGCCGCAAGTTACAACTAAAAAGCCATTAGTGGAAACACAAATCTATTTCCAATCTACCTCCACAGGGAAAGCTAATTCATCTCCAACATTTAGGAGGCATTCAACATACTGAAAAAACTCTAAAACATTCATAAACTGAACGATTCATTCGGTTATGAAAGTATAATACAAAGAGTCAATGTTAGCTTTTCAATATACGTTCATTTCAATAATTTATAAGGAAACAATATGTGATAGATTTGTACATAAATTACACTTATATATCAATATAAAATGTTCAGTTCCTCGTCACTACAATACCCCTATTCTTACATTTGGATTTTTAATAATTTTAATGACTTTATTTAGTCAAATGAAGAGCTCAGATCTGCATATAACACTTTAGATTCCCGAATCTGTTTTAGTGGCTCACACAGCAGGTGCACTAGGACCCAGCAGTCATCTCTGTATGAATCTGACAGCTCAGGTACTGTATATGATGTGTCACACAGAATGGAGAAGCCCATTTCCATACATTCAGAAATGGCTGACGCAAACACTTTGAAGCAAACGCATTTAGAGAAGACTTTAAATCTCAATTTAAAAGCATTTCCCCTGCTTCCACTGTAAGCAATCTATCATGTTCTTTCACTCCTTCTTGTCAAGGGGAATTTAATATCCTAGCATGCACAACATTAGAATCATTCAACCGGGTCTGGCACTTTACACTGAGAAAGTCTTAAAGTTTCTAATATAGGCAACACATTAAAAATGTATTTGTTGTCGAAAAGAACAGAAAATTATTCAGTACTTCATTTTAAACAACAAAACACCACATTATGAAAGTATTTCATTTATAGGTAACTATTTCCTAAATCATTAAATGCTTGACAGCGAGTCAATGGAGGGTATACAGGTGGGGGTCCTTCGATATAAATCACTTTCCAGTCCCGTGAACTGAAGTGGAGGTCACATTTAACACAGTAACGCGTTTAACATCCCATAATATGATTGTGCTCAGTGTGTAATGAGCGATCGGGTGAAAGAGGAACCATCTCATCAGTGTTCAAGCTGGAGATCCACCTGGAAATACTGCCAGGCTTTCTGTCCAGCATCATACACAACCAGGCCAGGATCTTTAATACTTAGAGTAATGGATAATACTATAACCAAACCAAAGATAAACATGGCATAAGCATATACTATTATTATAACAACAAAGGTCGGGGTCAGGCTTTTAAACCAATGCTTTTATTAAGGATGCATTAAATTGATCAAAAGTGTTAGTAAAGACATTTTCAGATAAAAGCTGTTCTTCTGTTCTTTCTATTCATCTGTGAATCCTGAAAAATAAAATGCATCAGTTTCCACAGAAATATTGAGCAGCACAACTGTGTTCAACATTGATAATAATCAGAAATGTTTCTCAAGCAGTAAATCATCATATTATTCTGATTTCTGAAGTCTTCCAAAGTTTTATTCAATTAAACATATCACTGATTATAGAGAAAAAAATATTATATACATTAAATGTAGCTCAAAAAAGCTTTGTGCTTTTATGACTTCATCTCCACAGACATACTGTATGCAACCAAAGGTGTGTGTCTCTCTGTCTGTGTCTCTCTCTCTCTCTCTCTCTCTCTGTGTGTGTGTGTGTGTGTGTGTGTGATAGCTGTCTCACTGCTCTGACCATCTGTGTGGCTCTCATCTGATAACATGAATTTCACATTTAATTCAATGTTACTTGTTGTTTCTTTCTAATTATGTGACATTTGCTATCAGTTTCTGAGGGAAAACTGCTTCCTTTTCTTCTGTGTATTAAATGTGCAACAGAAAGCAGAAAAATATCCTAAAAAAATATTCTTCAATATTCAGATGTATAACATTGAGAAAAAAATATATTAATCTCTTACTTTAAAAATTCTGAAACATAAATTGCATAAACTGCTTAGACTAGTCTTAGAAGTTATTACTAGATTATTTTCTGCAAGACTGGTCACAATTTCTTTTAACTTAAAGCTGGTACATAAAATCATCAGTGAAAATGTATATGCAGCTGACCCCAGGTTTATTATAGTTAACCTAAACTAAATAAATAAATCTTAGCTTGAAATAAAATAGACTTACTGAAAAAAAAAATCTCATTTACATTTTTTTCATTTGCATTTATGTAGGCCTGCTCAATACTAGTCAAAGCTATCAAATGACAACAGAAAAAAATAATAAAATAATAATAATAATTAAAAAACAAATTGTGTCAACATATATAATATATAGCATAATAAAGTGCATGCCACTCATGTTCTGAAGAAAATGAAAAGCCGAATGAAAGTTGTCAGAACTCTTGAGGATTCGGGTTTAGTTCTGACCCTGGATCAGTGGCCTGCTGAGGAAAGGCTGGATGATGTTGTGTCCTAATGATTGAATCAGCACCCAGTGTCAGACTGAACTCATCAAGCACTGAACCAGTGCCATAATCTGTCTGGATGATGTCTGGATGATGATCTGGGATAATAGCCTGAGATTGGAGCGCAGAAATCCTCCCACATTCACCTGCTTTATATACACTGAGGATATTCTGTTCTGATGAACATGAGCACTCACTCTCAATCAATCAATCAATCACCTTTATTTATATAGTGCTTTAAACAAAATACATTGCGTCAAAGCACTGAACAACATTCATTAGGAAAACAGTGTCTCAATAATGCAGAATGATAGTTAAAGGCAGTTCATCATTGAATTCAGTGATGTCATCTCTGTTCAGTTAAAATAGTGTCTGTGCATTTATTTGCAATCAAGTCAATGATATCGCTGTAGATGAAGTGACCCCAACTAAGCAAGCCAGAGGCGACAGCGGCAAGGAACCGAAACTCCATCGGTGACAGAATGGAGAAAAAAACCTTGTGAGAAACCAGGCTCAGTTGGGGTCAGTTCTCCTCTGACCAGACGAAACCAGTAGTTCAATTCCAGACTGCAGCAAAGTCAGATTGTGCAGAAGAATCATCTGTTTCCTGTGGTCTTGTCCTGGTGCTCCTCTGAGACAAGGTCTTTACAGGGGATCTGTATCTGGGCTCTAGTTGTCCTGGTCTCCGCTGTCTTTCAGGGATGTAGAGGTCCTTTCTAGGTGCTGGTCCACCATCTGGTCTGGATACGTACTGGATCCGGGTGACTGTAGTGACCCTCTGATCTGGACACAGACTGGATCTGGTGGCCACGGTGACCTCGGAATAAGAGAGAAACAGACTAATATTAGCGTAGATGCCATTCTTCTAATGATGTAGCAAGTACATCGGGTGTTATGTGAAGTGTTTCCGGTTCCGGTTTACCTAATTAATGCAGCCTAAAAATCCTTTAACGGATTTGGATATTAAAAGCATATTAGTATGTTATGTGTAAGCCAGGTTAAAGAGATGGGTCTTTAATCTAGATTTAAACTGCAAGAGTGTGTCTGCCTCCCGAACAATGTTAGGTAGGTTATTCCAGAGTTTAGGAGCCAAATAGGAAAAGGATCTGCCGCCCGCAGTTGATTTTGATATTCTAGGTATTATCAAATTGCCTGAGTTTTGAGAACGTAGCGAACGTAGAGGAGTATAATGTAAAAGAAACTCCTCCAGAAACATTTCTTACAGAGAAAATACTCTTCATTGAACTACTGACACACAGAATTAATTAATTTATACTGTAAGGACAAGTCAAAAAACAGAAGTGCACTGACGCCACCTGCTGAACAAAAGAAGAACTGCAACTCTCTCTCTCTCTCTCTCTCTCTCTCTCTCTCTCTCTCTCGCTCATGCTGCAAGGCATGCTGGGAGCTCACAAACCTCTAAAAAAATCTGCAACATTCTTCATGAAAAATTTTTAAGGCCACATTAACATATTTATGACAATCATTTAGGATAATATAGTGCTTTAGTGTGTTTTTATGTGAACTCACATTAAAGTATACTGAATAAAATTCATGTTTTATGCATTGCGTCGCGATACTCTCTGTACTATCATCAACCTGTGCCATCATCGTTCACTGCATGAATGCATGCAATCATTTAATCAGACAGATTTCACACTGAATGCTGTGTAATTGTGTCATTTCACACAACAGCAGCTAATACTGGGATGTTTACTTCACTTTCAGGAAAGATCCTCCAGCTGAATCCTGAATCCACTGCACACCAGTCATATACAGGAGAAATACAAGGTAAAGCAAACTAGTTACAGCTCTGAATCCAGTCTCAGATGTACCAAGTTGTTCTCAATGTCAGCTGTCAGCCGGAAACTGCTCCTGGTCTCCAGTCTTGATTCAGGACAGGAATCACCCAGCAGACTGAATCTTCAAATATGATGGAGATAAAGAGCCAAGATTATTTCTCTGCATCCCTCTAGTGGACACATTAGACTCCTGCAGGAGAAACATCCAGAGAGAAGGGAGTCTGAGACAGAAGCTTGAATAAAAATATCATATTTCTGTCATCCCAAACCTGTCCTGGAGGATGCCCTGTCCTGCACATTTAGTGTCTCCCTAATCCTAAACACACCCAGTTTAGTTCTCACCAGCTGATGAGTGGAGTCAGCTGTGTTAGATAAGACACACACAGAATGAGCAGGACAGGTCTGGGAACCACTGCTGTATGTGTTTATAGTTGTCATTCATATGACTTTACCTGATTTAAAATAATTAGAATTAAGTGAAATAAGCTAAAAAAAATTGGGCGTTTTCATAATAAATATATATATATATATATTTTTTTTTTTCAGTTAAGCTAAGTTCTAAGATATTTTTGTAAGTAAAAAAAAAAAAATAAAAATAAATAAATAAATAAATATCCTTTTCCAGTAAACAACTGGAAAACTCATGCAAATTCATCTCTTGACCCTTGTGTGGTCTTCGGTCATATCTGAACGGAGAATTTTACATTTAAAATTTGTTTAATTGTAGCTTCACCAGAGTGGTACGAAGCTTGATGGCTTTTATGGCACCTGGTATGTGAACACACAAAAAAATTGAAGGCATGATTTTAAAAAGCTAAGGTCTTTGGTCAGAAATGACAGACAATAAATAAATAGGAAGTGGGAAAAAAGAAAAAACACAGAACATTTTTATGTGTACAATCTACAAATCCCCCAAAATGCAGAAATAAATTGCACACGGGGTGAGACTCTAAAACATCTACAGTGCAAACACACCAACTCTGAAGACTGAAAGGAGAGGTTAAAATCAGATTGTGTTACATTTTTATAGAATTTTAATGTTTTGTGTTACAAAGAGCTTTCTGTGTTCAGGTGTGAATGTAGTTATAATAATGCAAAACATAAATAAATACATAAATTACACTTCAAATCAACATTTAAAAAAAAATATATATATATATATATATAAACCTTGACCAAAAAGTAGTTTTTGAGAATGTCTTAATATACATTTAAATCCGCAACCTAATAAAAGTAAACAATTATGTATAAAAACATGTAGGAAATTCATAGAGTCCTGTACAGGCATCTAGTGGTTACACCATGACATTACAGGTTTTAATTAATTTTTTTTGCTCTCACCAGGAGGTGCTATTCTGCCATGAAAATGTGGATTTTAAAGGCCTAGTCTCTATCTCAAACTGAAATACTGCATTAATTGAAAAAATAAAATAAAATAAAAAAAAAATCATAAATATTGCATAAATATTAATGAGTACCATGAAGTTCTCTCAAAATGCAAGAGAAAAGAGAAAAAATATTATTGAACAAAATTATATTGATTTTACTGAAGGAAAAAAAAGTTAAATTTCTGGTGTCCGGTCACTTTTGACCGTGAAGACATGAGTGAGACTCTCAAATGAGGAGCACACAAGGGTTCAGAGGAATGGGAACCTTCAGGAAATTCAGTTCTCAAAACTTCTGGATCCTGAATAGTGCATTTAAACTAAAAAAAGTTTCAAACATGATTAATATCAGCCTACGTGATCCACACATCATTAGAAAATCATCACTGTCTTTCCCACTTAATGCATAACTAACCCTCTCCTTCCTCAGCACACTAATGGCATCTGAAGCACAGATAATCAGACTAATGTCAGAGTCAGCACACGTGCACAGAAGAGTCTCCATCATCGGCCTTCTGCGTCACAGCTCGATTCTCTTCATGGAGACACTGAAACACACTTCTTCAGCTCAGACCTGGATTTAGTACAGAGAGAAACACATGCAGGGCTTTTAACTTACAGGAACAAATCAGAAAATGCCACAAATCAAACTTATATGAAAACAACCTTTCAAACAGATTTCCTTCAGTGCACTAAACTTTGTGACAGAAAATACTTGCCTTGCTCTTCAAGTACATACTACAAACCTTTCAGCTGAGCACAGTCAGAGATGTTTATGATTATATCAGATATCTGTGTTTGTATATTCCAAAACAAAACAATTCTCTCATTGTTTCATTCTAAGTACACAAATGTACATTGAAAGGTAAATGAACTTTGACCTACAGCATCGCCCCCTGCTGGCAGTCATTATGAGCATCATTAATCATCTGTGTAGGAGAATTTGCCTTCTGTATATTAACCATGATAGGATTAATTCATTAGTTTAACTTGTTTTATATGTGTTTGAACGCATGTCTCCAAGCATGTTGTTTCGTATGGTTTACTCACTCAGGCTTACTTTATTTTTTATTTGTTTTACTCCCTTGGGACACTCTTCTGTTTTGAAGGAATACAGTTCAGATATTACCGGTTCTGTGTATTTTCAGTGTGCTGTAATGCAGGGCTGTCAAACTCAGTTCCTGGAGAGTTTTCTTCCAATCCTGCTCCAACACACACACACCACATAGTCTTCAGATGAGGAGCTGGTGTAACCGAAAATGGTCAAAGGGGCGGGGTGGGGGTGGAGCTAAGGTGTCTGTTTGCTGAAGCCACGCCCTCTTAGTGCACCGTGATCAAGTTAGCTCAGGCTAACCCACACTTGCAGTCTTCACTACTTCTGTGACATATTTCCTGTATTTCCTGTAAGTGTTCAAGTGAGGATGAAGACCACAAGTGTGTGTAGAACTTTCATTACCTGATGGGACACACTCAATACTGTAAAAATGCAAGTGTTTACATAGCTTTATTTTTTTTGCTTGCATTTTAAAATCAACTTCTAGGTGTCTGTTCAGTAGTCAATATAATTTTAATTTGTGGTGCTTGTAATTAAGTGATAAAAATCAGTTGCAAATGTTTGCAAAAAAAAAATAAAATAATAATAATAAAATAATATCATATATATATATATATATATATATATATATATATATATATATATATATATATATATATATATATATATTTATTTATTTATTTTTTTTTATTATTTTTTTTTTTTTATTTTTTTATTTTTTTGCTGTTATGTTGGGTATTCTAACATGGGATTGACTCTCTTTTACAGAGACCAGAAAGTCTTTTATTTACTACAAATAAAACTCCAAAATTGTAGTTAAACCATAGTAAACACAAATTAGCCCGGGTTATACTACACTATCCACAGTTTAACCATGGTATTTGAAGTAAAATTGTGGTTATACAAAGGTTAATACAAATGATGGACTTTGACTAATAAAAGGGTGTTTTTCAGTCAAATTAATTTAAAACAGGTATATGACCGGTAGAGGAAAAATGAGAAGCTGTTAATGAGAAGACAAGCGCTGGACTTCAGCAGTGGGGTAATATAGATTATTATTCAGAACGCACATTTGGGAGGGAAATATATTTGTAGGAACATTTCAGGAGGTTGAAGATAATTCATGTTAACACAGAGAATTTGATTAACAAAAATCTGCCAGCCTTAAAACATAGCAATAATATGCTTTCTCACGAGGAACAGCTGCGTCCCAAATAATGCAGTGCACTGTGCAGTTATGTACACTAAGTACTCAACCATGAAGTGGATGAATTATATAAGGTCATTTTGTCATTCATAATCAGTGTCCTGAAGTGTCCAACATTCTAATGGTAATTAATGTGCACCATCCGGGAACTTTCACTACTTGCACGTCTATGCTACAAAAAGCCATTGAAGAGTGCATGGTTTGGGCCTAAGTGTGCTAAACTCACCAACTGTACTAGATAGAATGCATAAGTGGTTGTGCAAATAGTCTGTTAATTATCAATGAGACAGGAAAGATTAATGAAATATTCTGTAAATATGATGATTAAATGATGATTAAGTGGCCGTTATCTTTTCACTGCATTAGCATTCATTTGTAGAGTAGACTGCTAATGCATCATGAACACGTGGAGCAGATCACGGTCATGTCTGCAGATGGCAGTAGAGCAGCGTCATCACTCACATCAGCCCAAATGTGTGGTCCTGACCATAGACATGGTCCTGGGGCACTGCTGCTCATTCTGAGATAAAGAGACGTAGGTTTATCACTTCCTGAAGATGCCTCATTTTGATTAGCAGGGCATTTTAATTAGAGTTTAAATCTATATATGAGTAATAAACTCAGTTCTGTCAGGATCCTGTTACTATCCTCAGTCAAATGGCACAGACTGATCTCTGTAGTGGCAGATTTGATCACAAATAGGTTCATGTGGGATTTGTGGTGGATCGTGAAAGCAGAAGGGTGTGGAAGCTGTCAAAAACACTAACAACATTTCCCTTTCTCGTTCTGCTGTAAGCTCTCAGATCCATTGATGTTGTACAATAATCTTAATTCTGATCTGTTTATCCTGCATTATTCATTGAACACTACAGTACTGTACAGTTTAGTGTAGATTTTTCTACTCATAATTATATTAAAATGCAATTTAACTGCAAAATACAAGGCGTGTGCATTTGGGCACACTGGAACAATAATAGCAGTACAAGAGAGTCATGAAAGGGATGTTTTTGGCTCGGGGTGATCAGGGGGCGTGTCCCTCTGACGTCATCGGGTCTGGCTGTATAAGCAGTGAGTGACACTATGGCTCCTCCAGTGGAGACTCAGAGTCATGCAATCATTTATCAAGTCATCTTTCCAAATCAAGCCACTCACTTTTCTGGAGTCAATTTTAAAAGAGGAGGTAAGATCCAGCATTAATTAATCATGCATACATTTTTTTTTATCTCTGTGTTGGTTAAAGCTAATCATTTATTTAACATTTAGTCAGAAACCCTTTTTTTATTAATATTAATTTAAAGTGCAAAGACTTTTGATCACTGTTTAATCTGTTTTTGTCATCTTACATACCCTAATCTAAATTGATGTAAATCTATACTAATTAATAATTACAGGCCTTTATTTGAAATCCACTTATTATGAAGGCATATTTTTCTTGATTTTTAAAGCATTTTCTAATATTTGCTAGCACACAGATGACGCCCTCTATAGGACAGGTGATCTCAACACAGTATTGCTCTCTTGTCTTAGTGTTATAGTTATTGTGATTATTCTCATTATTACTATTACCGTGCATTCAACAGTGCGTTCCAGAAATAAAAGAGCGGAGCAGTGCACAGGTTTTGTAAAGTGAGAGAGCAGAGAGAGCAGTGGGTTCTTATGGAGAGAGCAAACCTGTACTTACGAAGAGTGCAGAGACTACATCTGTAATTTAACATAGCTCCACTTATTTTAGTTCCTTTTGTTGTATATTCTGAGTTAAAATATGTCTAAAACCTCTTCTGACTGAAGCCTAGGCTTTATATTCCTGCATTTATTTGTGCATTTCTTGTCACTGTGCAACCAGCTGAGACACAGAGCAGAAACGCTATTATTCATATATGCACGCTGCTGCTGAATTAGAAGAATCTGCATGGTCAACACCTTTTGTTCTATTAAAAATGGACTTTATAAGCTTCAGTGATTGCTGGTGCATTGCTGTTTATGAAGAGAGAAGGTATGTAATGTAAGTCTACATGTTATAGTGATGTACTTGTGTAACTTCCCTCCTATATGTTGTGTTTGTTCCTGACTTAAATGGCCTGCTTTAAGGGACTTCTGACAGTCTTTTGAGATGGCTGTGGGAGAATATCTCCCGGGATGTTGTCTTTAGATGCCAGACAGGGATGCATGCAAGCGTCTGAGTTCATATGTTTGTGGTAATCCCTGGGGTCGGTGAGTTTGTGGTCAAGCGGTTTGTTTATTGCTAACTAAAAATGTCCCTGGCCATGCTCGGTAGAGTAGAACATAGCTTCTTAGCTGGATCAGGACTGGCTCAGTCACACAGAACATAAATATAAGAGACACAGAATGTGTGTGTGACAGCTTCTGTCCGTCTCTTTATTGATCAGGAGCTGCCTGATGGCCGTGTAGCACACACTTTCATACTGAAGATCCATCTGATCACACTTCAACAGAGGACAGCACAGAGGATTTCATTGATCTTTCAAAACCCAAATGTCCTCAGTTTTGTTTTACTGAAGTATTAGCTTAGTCTCAAGTGCTTCCCTTAAAAAAGAACATAAATTTGAACAATGTAAAACAGGAATAGACATAAAAACTTAACACAGGTAACATATTTAGGCAATGGTAGTTCACAGTCCTGTCATTATTTATTCCCTCTCATGTCATGCCAAACCTGTGTTACTTCTGCCTAACACAAATAAGATGTTTTAGTTACTAAAAGTTTGGTTACCGTTGACTTCCATTGTGTTAAATACAAAACAACACACAGGGCCATTTCTCAAAATATCATCTTGAGAAATATTGTTAATAAAATATTTTACATTTTAGATTAGATATGCCATATGTATAAATCAGAGGTGTAAAGAAAACTGAAAACCGTACTTGAGTAAAAGTATAGACACCTTACAGCAGAAATGACTCTATTACAAGTCACTGATCATAAAACGACTTGAGTAAAAGTCTTAGAATATCTCATTTCAACAGCACAGAAGTATTTTACTGAATGTAGCCTCAAAAATGCATTAGTACTCAACCAGTGATAAAGAAGAAATAGTTGATTTGTAAGGAGAGCAAATACAAATTAACACCTTTAAAAAAAATCCAATAAATCAGTGTCAACACAACCGTCTCTCAGACGGGTACAGACACTCAAGTCTCAGCGAAGCACAAGTGCTGGAAAACAGCATAAGTAAACCAATATCCTTCAAAAAGATCTCTTCAATTTGATGGATAAATAAAATAATGTTAATAAAATTAAAAATGCTTCTTGCACTAGACGTGCTGGTTTGAGCCTCGTTGCCGGCTGCAGTCATGTCCTCATCTCATGTATAAAACCCCAGCGATTCACAGATACCTGCTAATGCACTCGCATTCATGCAGAGAAGCCTATGACAAGTTTGGGTGAGCGAGGGCAAAACACACAAGATATATCACCGTTAATGCCTGGAGATGGAAATATTGATTCTTTTGTAGCAGAAATAAACTACAGCAGAAAAAGTCGGATGCCATGCAAAAAGTAATTAAACTCAATATATAATATGTATATTAGGAGTTTTAAAGTATTTTCTTTCTAAAGGGTTACTGATAAAATAAAAAAATAAAATACAGTGTTTTAAGATGTGCATTTTTAGATATCCTAACTAAAGGTAAAAATAGAGCAAAAAACCCAAAAAGGTTTGGGACTGGACTGTTAAGAAAGTCCTAGCATACACCCTTGTTGCATCTCTGTTATTGAAGCAATCTTGTAGACTCTTCCACACTGAACATGAAAGGCTGTGATATACCACAGCACATCTGGAGGAGGAAAACACCAGGCCTTCCCAATCTGTGGCACAATCACAAGGTCCTGACTGATGAAGGGACCACACCACACGCTCTTTATCCAATCAGTTATTTAGTGATGTTCTGTTCAGCCCACTGACGCTGTTTGCAGGAAATCAGTTCAGACTAATTCAAATCTGAATCTGGTAGCTGTTTTGTGGGTTTTGTAATGGATGGACTGAACACTAGTGCCCCTAAACACATTTAATAGTCAGACCCCATGAACTTGTTGAAAGTGATGAGTAATTTACAAGGGATTTGAGATTCCTGACTCCTGGGTGTAAGTTTAACGCAGTACACCAACTTCAGCTGGTTTCTTCTCTATTTAATCTTCAATCCAATAACAGCTTTGCATTAGCATTCCTCACAAACTCATGAAGTGTCTTTGAATGTCTGGTGTTTAGCATGTTATCATGGATATCGCAGTCGAAGCCACAGTCAAACAAAATGTTCCCATGGCCTTTCAGATGTGCTCAACGCCTAGTGTCAATGTCTCTAACATTTCATTATGGTTTTATGGGACAGTGCTCTACTATAGGGAGCGATTCCTTGTGTTGTGTTTGCCCTGGACAATGCCTTCGCCTCGGTCAAGCATGCTTTTCCTCAGAATAACCCTTGTAAAGTAGATGAACTCTTTGTGCAATGTGTGTTTTTAAAGAATGGCTGTTTGACATGCAATTACATCTAATCCAACATGTTGTACTCTTTACACTATGGTACTTTTTGCACTGCTTAATAAACATGATTTACAGCATTTTTAGGCATTGATGAATGATGAACTGCATAAAGTGTTTTCTGTAAGTATAGGTTTGTGTGTAATGTCGGGATTGTCTCGTAATCCAGTACACGGCCACATGCCATGTTTATTTCCATGTTGTGTTTTTTAGCTTACGCTGTTATTTTCTTCGCTGCTGTCTGTGGTCTGTTGGGCAGTGTTTTATGCTAAATGAGAGCTTGTAGATTTCACTGAAGCATAGCGAGAAAATAAGACCACATGTCATTTGGTACCAAGCAAAATGTCCCTCTTACCAAGGAGACTTTTATATGGTTGAATAAAAGGGAATTGTCGTAGTCTGTAAAGTTATAGAGGGCCTGTCGCTTGGCCAATGAAATCCTAGCAAAACAGCCTGACGCATGTTGTTTTATTTATATAAATTTATGCATATTATTTAGGGTGTGTCTGGCTGAGAAGTTTATGGAGGAATGTAAAATTCTGGGTGGAGTTTTAGGTTAAATGAGAACATTTTTGCAGAAAATATTAGTTTTGCTTAAGCTGTAACTTCAGAGGTACAACATCTTTTCACTTTGAGAGTACTTTTAAAGGGACAATTATGTACCGTATTTACCCCTTAACGGTTCATAGTAATACTCTAGGTACTCATATGCACATTTTAGGTGTAGATAAGATAGAAACTTGTCTCTACTGTCTCAGTGACAAGCTGTTAAAGGTATAGTTTTGTATGTTTTTGTCTGGTAGAACTGTGACCAGCAAGATGCTAGCATTGCTAGATAATTGCACAAGTTCAGGTTACTTGGTGGTCTCTTAGTGTATAGAGTCGAAGGAGCTCATATTCAAGTCTATATGATGCAAGTATCAACCACTAATTATCTGATGATGATGATTTTCAAGATACTGCTTCTTTTTTGGGATCATAATGTCTGCATAAATCTTTATTTAAGAAACATGGTTATGTTGGTTTTTCAGAACATGGGTCAAACGCGGCCCAATGACAGAACGCAATATGCCTTTCCATTATTCTGTAGTAAATGCTTAATCTCAGAAGTGATACTTGATTGTTTCTGAGAACGCATCCCCTGTGAACAACTGTGCGCTGATCTGATTAGCTTAAGTGAGTGTGTAACATCAGAGGTATAATCAAATGAAACAGCCATCTTTGAGTAATTATGTAGGCAAACTGATTCTGAACTGTTTAGAATGATTATAGATAGCTTCCAAAACAAACACATTTTAATCTCTTCATTTAACAGGACTCTGAAGATTGACATTTTAGGGAAAGGACTGGAAGTTTGGTTGGGAATGTCGTGGATTCTGAAGAGCTTTCCGGCACTGCTCTTATTGGTGTACTCACGCGCCGCAGAGGACCATGACATTCGAGCGGGTATTGACAGTTTATTAACCCTTTGAGCGATGCATCTGATGTATTAAGAACTAAGAAATAGCCAGTTCATATTTTGAAATAGAATGTTAAATTATTATCAAAAAATGTTTCTATGCATATAATAATTTTTTTATT